>NC_092040.1:98720718-99020718 GCF_003086295.3 Arachis hypogaea
TTCTTTTTTTTGGAGAAAGAGGAAGAGAGAGAGAAGAGGATATAGAGTGAGAGAAGGTTGAGAGAGAAAGAAAAAAGAGAGAAAAGAAGGGAAAAAAGAGGAGAAAGAGAGAGATGAGAGAGAAGAAAGAGAAATAAGAGGAGAGAGAAAGAAGGGAAGGAGGAAAGAGAGAAATAGGAGAGAGAAAGAGAGAAAAGGTAAAAGAGAGAGAGAGAGAAAGAGAGAAGGGAAGGAGAGGAGAGAGAAAAACAAAATGAGAGAGAGGGAAAAGAGGGAGAGAGAGAGAGAGAGAAAAAAAAGGAGAAGGGGGAAGAGAGAGAGAGAGAGAGAAGGGGGAAGGGAGGGGAGCGAGGGAGAGGAGAGAAAAAGGAAAGAGATGGAAAGAGAGCGAGCGAAAAAGGAGAGGAAGAGAGAGAGGAGGGGAAGAAAGAGGAGAAAGAGAGAGAGATGAAGAAAGAGGGAGGAGAGAGAGAGAGAGAGAGAGAGAAAATGGGAGAGCAAAGAAAAGGATGAAAAGAGAGAGAGATAGGAAGAGAGAAGGGAGGAGAGAGAGAGGAGAAGGAAGGGGGAGAGAGAGGGAGAGGATGGAAAGGAGAGAGAGAGAAAGAAAGACGAAGAGAGATGGGAGAGGGAGATAGAGGAGGGAGAGAAGAGAGAGAGAGAGAGAAAGAAAGGGGAAGCGAGAGGGAAAGGAGGGAGAGAGTAAGAAAGAAAGAGGGACAGAAAGGGAGCGGGAGAGAGAGAGGGCTAGGAGAGAGAAGAGGGAGAGAGGAAAAGGAGAGAGAAAGAGAAGGGAGAGAGAAGGGAAAGAGAGAGAGAGAGAGAGAAAGAGAGGGGGAGCGAGAGAAAAGGAGGGAGACAAAAAGGAGAGAGAGAGAGAGAGAGTGAAGGGAAAGAGAGAGAGAGAGAGAAAGAGTATATAAAAACTAATTTTAGAGTTTAAATAAAACCATTTTTAATTTGGTTTAAAACTAAACTGAACCATAAAAACTAGCTTTTAATAAACTGGTTTTTATAAAAACTATGGTTTCAGTTCAGTTTTTTATTTAAAAAAAGTGGTTTATTTAAAACAGTTTCAATTCAGTTCAGTGAAATCAGTTTTTTTGCACACCCCTACTGCTGGGCCTGGCAAGTTAGTGGGCTGTAAGAAGATGATAATGTCGGGTCGAAAACCAGGTCAGATTGTTGGTAGCAGTCAGAACAGGGCTTGCATTGAAGCCAGTTAACGTCGCTTCCAATGTCGAGTGCCATGTAAAAAGGCTTTGAGGGTTGGCACACGCCGACACGCATGAAGTACTCGTCGGAGCCCATGCTGGTGCCGGAGGCCGCCGGAGTGGATAGGTCTTCGGGTAGGAGTTCTGTTTGGGTGGGATGAAGGTCCAATTTGGAGATGTTGTTGAAGGCAAAGTGGAGCTTGAGGTTGAGCGCGTCGACTCGGGCTGAGTCGCGGGCGAGTCGGGCCAAGACAAGGGACTTGTAGTCTTTGTGCTTGGCATTGAAGAGTGAATCTCTAGTGTGTAGATTAACAGAGAATTGAGACGAAGAAGTGAAAGTTGGGTTGATTTGTGCTTCTTGTTCTTGTTGAAGAGAAGTTTCTAGAAGCTGAGGGTTAAGGGAGAGGACTTGTTGGGCTTGGTGGAGTGAAGCAGAGAGGTCTAGAACGGTGGTGGAGAATTCAGAAGGTGGGGCGCGTGAATAAGTAGGAGTATGAACAAAAGAAAAAATGGTGAGGGAAAATGCTAAAGTGAGTAGAAGTTGTGAGTTTGGGAGTGAAGTGCTTGGATTTTTGGGTTTCAAAAGAGCGAGTGAGAGATAGAGAGTGAAAGCGAGAGCGAACTTGGTTGTTGAATGAGGGTAATTCTTTATGATGAAAAAGGTAAAGTTAGAACGGAGTTCTGGGAATGCAACTATTTCAGGCTTCGGTATCGTAGAACGCAAATTGCAAATTTTGTTTCTATTGCCAAATTGCTATGGTAAAGACGTATTCGTGGTATATTTATATTGGTGAAAACTCAGATGCAGTCGATTTTACGTTTCATTTAGTCAAATCAGTCAAATCTTCTAGCGATTTTCAATTATCAACTTTACATAAAATCAACTGCACCTGAGTTTCTCCGATTTATATTAACATTAAGATCACACTATTTATTATATGATAATTACTTACGTAAAAATAACTAAAATAATAAATGGTATATAAAAAAATAGTTGGAATTTTTTTCCTATGCACAGATAAATCACTGCTGGTGGTAGTTAAATGCATTAACTAGTTTTGTTTAATTAATGTTGGAGTTGGTAGTTGGGAAGAAAAATAGTTTTTTATCCAATAGTACTAATTTTCTATTTCTAGATTTTGTTAAATATCATTTCAAAAAATTTAGTAGCTAAGATATTTTCACAAGGTAAAATAGTGTTTTGCTCTCTATATTTGGGGTAAATTCTATTTTAGTTTTTAATATTTTAATTATCTTATTTTTATTTTAAAATATTTAAAATAATATTAATATTATTTTATTATCAAATTTTTTAGTAATAATTAATAAAATTAATGTACTATTAATAATATTTTGTTAAATTTTTTTTGTAACACTCTAATATTTAAATCTTTATATTTGAGTCATAAGTCAATGAAATTATGGTGGTACGACTCTCAGGTGGATTATTAATACATAGTTTATAAGTATAATTGAAAGGAGTATTAATCGAGAAGCCTGAAAATGGAGTAAAAATAAAATCGCGTAGACGTAACACTCACGTTTCGACGACAAAAGAATAAACTGCGTAGTCGAAAGCGATATGCGGATAAAGACATAAAGGAGATTAAGAGATAGATAACAGATAGATATATGTAACATAAGTAAATAGCCACTAGTTGTGCTCGCGAAGTTTAGATCGGTTAGGGTACAACATGAAAGTAGTTGATAACAGGATCTCCTAGTCTCTCCCAAAAGAAACATAAGAGCCTTTATAGGCAAGTTCAAAAGAGTTCAATACATAATATAATCTTTTCAAAATAAAGGTGGAGAGATTCTAAGCAAAATATAAAGTAGAGAATATAAAAATCTTCGCGCGTCTCTCAGATGAACCACAGCTCACTTCTAAGCACCTGGACCTATATCTAAAAAACAAGAGATATATATGGAATGAGAACTCCCGACCCATGGGTTCCCAGTACGGTAAAAGTGCCAAATAAATACAATACACTGCAAAAAAAAACTCACTAAGCATCCTAAACTTGTTTCCATCCAAGCATTCACCCTATGGAATTCAAAATTAAATTGGTTTAATTACTTGCCTTGGTAACTGAAAAGGAAAATTAAATCTGATTTGATTTCTTTTAATGCCCCATACGTTACTATGCATAGGGGAATGGAAGTGGAAACTAATTCATTTTAATTTCATTCATTGCTTCCAAAGTTTCTTCTTTTTTCTCTTTCCTCTTTCTCTTTGTTTCGGTCATGTCAAATAAGAAGGAAGGAAGAAGAAGTTATCAGATTTACAATAAAGCTATAAAGAAGCAAAAGGCTAGGTTGATAATGGCCTTTGCAAAAGGAAGATCTGAAGCATAGAGTGGCTGGGATTTTTGCCACAAAAGGCAAGATGTGAAGAAGAAGCTTCAAGATCTCCACGCCAAAAGTAGAAGCAATCGGTCTCGGTTAGAAAAGATCTCTGTGGTAAAGCTCATTTCCACTTTTGTTCATCCAAGACAAAAGGTAACTACTGCAGCTACGTGGAGGAAGAAGCAAAAATGGAACATATGGAGCTGTCAAGGATCAAGAGTTTATCAAGGGTCAGAATTCTTTCTTGGGGACAAAGTCAAGATGGAAGGCTCAGATTGATGAAGCTTGATGAGAAGGGATGAGAGAGAGGTACATGCATGTTGATTTGCTTTCGGTTTTCCCTCTCTCTTCTTTCTGTCCGAACCGGTCTTATGTGTTGGAGAAGATGTTGGTGGCTTGGTTGAACCAGTTTCAACTTTGGAAGCTTTCCTTTCTATAATAAGGGTGAACGGTCAAGGGTTGAAATAAGGAGAGAAAGCACAGAGTTTTCATGGCTACCTGAAGCTAACAGAAGTTCTCTCCTTTAGTGTGTTTCATTTTATTTTCTTTTCTTTAGTTTTGTCTGTCTGAGTCTCATGGTGTAAAAGGCAAACAGTGTGAGGATTGTAAGAAAAAGCTAGTGAGAGGAAAAAGGCAGAGAGTGCAAAATTAAAGAAAAATCCATAGATGTCTAAGAGTTCCTTTGTACATCTGTGTTGTGTTTCATGATCCTGTGGGAATTCCCTTGCAAGTTGGGTTAGCACTTTGCGGTTAAAAGCTTGGCAGTTGTCCAAGTCAAGTTCAATTTTGGAGATAGATTCTGGACTTGTCCCAGATAGGAAAGGGTAGTTCCTAGGAAAGAATTGGTGTATGTAATAAGTTGATTATAGTAAAATTTCGTCACTGTTGTGATGGAGACTGGATGTAGGCTGCATTGTACTTAGTAGCTGAACCAGGATACTTCTGGGTGTGATTCTTTCTTTCTCTTCTACTCCATTTCTATTTCTGTTGCATAGGAGACAAAATTGAAAAATGTCTCCTAACTGGTTACGAGACAAAAAAAAATGTCCCTTGACTTGTTATGAGGAAAAAAGTAGAAATATCTCCTGAAGCTATCTTAAAAGGCAGAAAGTAATACTCAACAAAAAGGGGCTAAGATTCAACCCCACATTCTCTTAGCCACTGATTACCATCAAGTTTTAGGACGGAAGTGGAAGAAGATCGCGTAGTGGCGAGTTCTCGAAACTCTTGTTTGCTGGAAAATTATGGAGTTAGTATAAGGGGTTGTGCACTAAAACAGTTAGAATTTGATGTTTTATTGAATGTCTGTATGTTATTGATTTATGTCTGCAATTGTTTCCTATGTGAAAATTGTTGTATTTATTTGATGGATGTCGCTGAATTAAGGAGAAGTTTTGCTGAATTATCATTTAAATTGTTTAAAACATCTTTGGTTTGTCAGAAAATGATAATTGTATTCGGCGGGAGATTCTAATTATGGGGAACACTCTACCAAATTTTCTAAAAAATTTAATAATTTCTATTGAGCCAATCACCCTTAGGTCCGTTGTTATGGATGATAACATCATTGACCTTGGACTAGATGCCAATGTACTTGTAAGAATCGAGCTTAATTAAATGTTTAATTAAGAAATTAATTGCCCAAAAGTAGGTTCCAAATAATTAGAGTGAGACTTTGAGAAATTAAATATGATTTTTAGACTTAGTAGGTTTTTTGAGTCAGAAAGTGTATTTTCTGCAAAAAACCAAGAAAACCGTGAACGACAGTTGAACCGGTTCAAGTCTGCCCGGTGCTGTGCGAGAAAAAGTGAAAATAGTAAAAAACCTTAGAAAAATATTAGAAGTAAAAAATCGGGCGTTAATTTTAAAGATTTGGCCGCAGTTGGGCCAAACGGGCTAAAAACCTAACGGGTTAGATCGGGCCCAAGCCTAACATATAAAAAGGTTCATTAATGAACCCATACAGCAACAACACTCTCTTAAACACACCCACACAGCTGAGAAGAGAGGAAGAAGAACCCCCATGAACACTGTTCACCATCTTCTTCTCAAGCTCATATCTTGAGCTATAGAGCTCCGATCGCTGCACCGTTTGTGAGTACGCATTCCTTGTGAAGAGCTCTACAAGACCCATACAAGAAACTGGAGAGGTAACCACGAAATATTTTCCGTTCTTCTCTCCAAAATTTCGAATCCTAGAGTTTTTATTAAGTGAGATTTTGTGATTTTGGGTGTTTAGGTTCACTCTAATCCTTGCTTAGCATTGGGTTTTGGCTACCGAAACTATTGGACAATGTAAGAGGCATTGAACCCTTGTGAGATTATGTTTATATTGATCCCTAGATTGATTTGTGATGATTTATGTATACATAGCTTGAATTATTGTGAGTTTGGGAGCTATTGGAACTTGTTAGTGCTTATTGAAGTGGAATTGAAAGCTTGAATTGTGGTTGAGAGCTTGCTTGTGCTCAATTTAGGGTTAAGGACATATTGGAAATCGGCCAAGGTATGGTTTCGATTTCTTCTATGTAGTATATAATATTCATGGACACTTAGACTAGTGACCTATAGGATAGGTTGGATTTATATGGTTGTTGATGATGGTTGATTGATGATGTATGTTGAATAGGTATTGTTATGTTGAGAAATATTGATGTTGAGATATGATATTTGATGACTTGAATGATTGTATATTATGGATATTGATATAAAGCATGAATGAGCTTAATGATGAAAATTGATAGTGATAGAATGATGAATGGTGAATGTGTTGGTGAAGAATTGTTTGTAATTGTTATATGTTGATAATTGAGATTAAGAATGATGAAGTGTGATGGAGGATTGGTATAAATTGTGAATTGTGACCCAAGAGGGTAGATTGTGGTGAAAAATGGAGTTTGGAATGGCTTTACCTGGTTTTGGTTGGTTTAAGTTGTGAAAATTGAGAAATTGTTTTTGGTGAACTTTTGGTAAAAGTTAGTTTTTAGTGAATTTTGTCTGATCATAATTTATGCCTCAGTTTTCAAAAATTGTTGAAATTTGTTTAGAATTAAAGTCCATAGAAAACTCTTCAAATCGATATAAAGTTTGTAAAATTTGGACTTTTGTAGAAGGAGTTATGATCATACAAAGATTGGTGTTAAAATCTAAAATTTTGCAAAGTTGCAGAATTTTGTGATTTCTGGTATGTGCGCACGCATACCTCTGCGAAATTTTGAACCTGTGCGCATGCACAGACCTGTGTGTCCACACACACAGAGGCAGACAATCTGTTTACAACGCTAGCACAGTTTGTGCGCATACATACCCAGTGAGGATTTGCGACCTGTGCGTCGCACAGCCCTGTGCGCATGCACACGTTGGGAAGGCCAGTCTGTTGAGGGCGCTAGTGCAGGTTGTGCGAGCGAACAAACATTGTGAATTTTGGTACCTGTGCGTACGCACACTTTTAAAAACTTCTCCTGGGCGTGCGCATGAACTACCTACCAGACATCCTAGCTTGTGTAAAAATCGATTGAAGGACATCTTTCTCTGTCGGGCTTGGATTCCTTGCCTACCTAACTTCCCGGGGAATGGATTCACCGGGTTTAGTAATTGAAGCCTAGAACAGAGGCGGGATGAGCCTTAGGATCAGTTGATAAAGGATCTGATTCTCATTCACCGACATCTATAACATCTTGTAAGGAACCACTTCCGACATCTATAACATCTTCTAAGCAACCTTGTGCGTACGCACACGCCCTATTTCTCTAATTTAAATTTTGTTTTTAACTATTTCACCTTCCCAACAAGATTGTAAGCTTCTATGACACCATTTTAAGGCTTTTGGGTTTAATTTTGAGTATGAGGGCACGGGAAATAACCTAAGGGTTTTAGTTGATGCTATTTTGAAAAGTTAGAAAATAAAGGCTATGTTTCTGGTGTACTGAGGATGGTTTGATGGCGTGTAAAGAAGGATTGGTATATGAGATGAGAACTGATGAACTGTTGAGTTCAGAACTGAAATGTGAATTGACAGAAGTTGAGCTGAGTCGAGGACTCAGAATGAAAATGTTGATTGGACAGTGGTTGAGATGAGTCGAGGACTCGGATGTGCAATGATGATTCATTGACATGATGAAAATGTTTTTCTGAAAAACCACAGAACTACTATTTTATATTGAGATTATGAGACTCTATGCGCCCGGCAGGGACGGTGGTTGGATCCCGCCTGTCGAGGTAGCGGCGGCGGCATAAGGGCAGTGGTTCGTCCCGCTTGCGATGAGATGTGAGTTCCGTGGCAAGAGTATCCCGCTCGTATCCCTTCGAATCAATAGAGCGTGCAGGCGCAAAACCCTGGACAGTGATCCGAGCACTATATCTCGGGGATTTCCAATGATGATTCTGAACGACGACATCTCCATGGAGATGTCAAGTTGGCAGTTGAACCGACGATGTGATATCACAGCCAATAGGACATATATTCATCATGTGTATTTTCTATCTGTTTGTTTGCGTTGCTGACTTGTAATTGTATGCCTATTTGTACAACATGTTTAATTGCTACCTGAGTTACTTGCTTCATATGCTTTTACTTATGATATACTTGCGTTGTATATAATTGTGATTTCTACTGGAATTGAGGAGGTTCGGAAGGCGGCGGCGATGAGATCGCATGGAGGATAGGTTGGTGAAGGCTGTGGGACAGTGGTGTTTGGTTAAAATAGAAATTCCCTAAGATAGAGTATCCTGTTTATCTATGTTAAGACTTATATATGTATGCTTTACTGTTTTTGTAATGCCTTAAGATTGAATATTATGATGGATATGAAGTCTAGGATTGCCTTTGGCGTACTGTTACCATACTGAGAACCTCCGGTTCTCATACCATATTTCTGTTGTGTTTTTCAGATGCAGGTCACAACCTACCTCGGTGAGTTGCGTGGATGGTGACAGAAGCGGAGGATCATGTTACTCTTGGAGTCTTTTTGGTTTCTTTTGCTTATACATCTCTCACTTTGGTATTTTGTTTTTCCTAGAGGCTTGTATTTGAGAGAACAAAACTTGTATAAGCTCTTTTTACTGCCTGGTTTCTATATGGTCTGTATATAGCTAGCAGGCTTAAACTCCGCAAGCCGTGGCTAGATTCTTATGATATTATATTCCTTATCTTTTGTTATATCACATCTGTTTCTTGTATTTTAAGTTAGTAGCTTCGTTAGTACATTTTGCGATTTTTAAATCCTGTTTTTGTGCTATATCCTTCATCGGGCTTCTAGATTATATTAATTCTTTATATATATTATACGTATGAGCTTAGAAGTGTCATAACCTTTGATTAACCTTTGCTTTACGACGCGAGGTAAAGCTTAGACTAATTAGGGTGTTACAGTACTTCCAGCAGAGGACGACGATCTTTAAGAAGAAGACGGGGTCGATGGCAATGAAGAAGAGGAAGACAGATTCGATGATAATTAGAAAACTACCTCGAAAGAGGAGGATGATGAACCACAGAAAGAATATGATGAATCTGATTAGGATTAATATAAACATAGTTTCTATGATATGTATTTCTTTAAGAAATTTTTTATATTTGTAATATATATTTCAGTGAATATAAACATAGTTCTGTGAATGTAATATAGTTCGCATTGTTTCAGATATTTCAGCTACCATCATTCTGTATTTGTAGTTTATATTTTTTGTACTTCACATCAAGTTTAAATCACTATTTCAATTGTTAATTATCAGAGTACATTAGAGATGAATGGAAAAAGATAATTAAGAAAAATGCTACTGTCGGAATTATCGTAGGAATATTCCGACAGTAACAGCCAAGTCAATTTTTAAAAAAAAAAATTAAAAATATTTCCGTCGGCTTAATCCGCCGGTAATATGGCAGGGGAGACGAATGATGTCGCGCCAATATTATCGTCGAAAAATTTCCGACGGTAACACCCAACATATTCTATTTTCATACTAACTATATTCCGTTATTACATCCGACATTAATTATCGTTGGCTAAAAAAATTCCGACAGTAAATATTTACTGACGAGGTTTATACTGTTTAATTGTAGCCGATAATAAATTCAATGGTACTCAGCGTTTTTGTTGTAGTGAGTGACGATACTTATTACAAAGAGACTAGCATCCAAGTCAAAAGAATATAGAATGAGATAAGAAACTTTTTAATGTAAGGGTGTGAAAAATTATACATAGGGAGATAACTGCTCCCCTTTGTATGTTCGGCTATTTAATGAAAAAATTAGTGATGTTAGGTTCCATTTGAAGAGAGATTTAGACTGAGAGACATAAATTGAGGGATAGCGATTAAAAAATACAGATTAAATTAAAATTTTTGTAATGTGTTTGATACAAAATGTACAAAATTAAATTATATCTCAGTATTCTACTTAATTTAAGATAAATACAGAGACTGAAACAAATAAAATTATTAAAATATTCTTATTAATTAAAACAAAATCCTAATTCCAAACATAACCTAATTGATTTTAGTTACAAACCTAATATATATTCCAGTACTCTAGTAATCCATACACCAATTATAAACATAGTATAAATCGATGTATTTGACGGAGCAAGAAATTTTTTTTATAAATGTGTTTATCCAAAAGGAGGAAAAAGATATTACCAATCTTTTCTACAACATCATAGCAAAAAAAGACGGAAAAAAAAAGAAAAAGAAAAGAGAGAAAAGAAAAAGAGAGAGACGATATCGGTGGAAGTCACTAACACTATTGTCACCATTGTTGGGTGAAGACAGAGAAGCAGGAAAGAAGACTCGAGCGAAATCAAAGGAGGGAGAGAGAGATGCTCGTTAGAAAAAGAGACGGGCAGTGACAATGCCAAAAATGAAAGTTGTTGTCCCCTCCTCTTTCTATCTTCTCTTTTCTCTCTGTTGTGATGATTTTTTTTACTTTTTTTTTGTTTTGACGAGAGAGATAAAAAGGAGGGATATATTGAGACTGATTATGATAGAGGTGTGATAGTAGATCGATAATAATAGAGATGTAGTGATAGATGAGAAGTGAGATGGGGGATATAAATGAGAGATGAAGTTAAAATATAAAATTTTGAATGAGGACATTTTAAAAAAGAAATATTAGTAATTTTAATTTTCATCTTAAAAAATCTTAATCTCTTATATTTCTATTTTTTAAAAGTAATAAAAAAACTGAAATTTTGTGTTTCAAATTTTAATTTCTAACTACTAAACATAATATTAAATCATAATTTTCTTATATAAGTTTCAATATCTTAAAACAAATGTAACTTTCTAAATATAATCTCATCTTTTTCTTAAAATTTTAGGAGAATTTGGATATATGACAATTTTATTTGTTAAATAGCCTTTAAAATTATTACCGAGTGACTTATTATAATTGATTTAGAGTGATGTTTAGACCTATGTTGTACACTCTCTCGACTATTTTTTTATTAAGTTTCCGAATTTGAATCTTGGATTAAGCACAAAAAGTAATGTAATTGAGTGAAATGCAAAAGAACAATTAATTAATAAATTTAATTTCAATGAATTATTTTTGAAATATTTTTATACATGCAATCAATGTCATAAAGTTATATTAGTAAAAATATTTTCTTTTATATTAAATAGATATAATTAGACGATTGTATAAAATATTTTATACTATTAATATATTAATATTAAAATTTTAATTAATAGTTAAATTTTGAGATATTATTTATAAAATTTTATTCTTTTACTACTTCGATGATAATTCAAATTATTACTTTTACATTTCAATTCATCAATTGATCGAGTATAAAGTAATTTTGCATGACTAATTAATACGATAGTTAAACTCATAATTATTGTCCAAGCATGCAACTTTGATTAAGCTCAGTCCATGTCTACCATTCATTGAGATCATAAAAATTAAAATTCCACAAGGAAAACATATCTATCTCCAGCCTATCGTTGAACACATTTTTCCCAAATCGCAAAGGAAAAGAAAACACAGTAGTAAAACCAAGTCTAAACCCAAACTTTCTTCTCCCGCCTACTAACCGCACTTCACTGTATATGATATTGAGTATTGACCTAGATTTTCTCCAAAGAAAAATCTAAATCCTCTATTCCCTAGGCACACACATTTCTAAATTAAGCTTATTTTAATTGCACTTTTTATTTTTTATTTTACTATTTTTCTCGTCAAATTGAATGGCTTAGAAAGATTCCCATTTCCCCACCTGCATAGCGTGACACTTCTTTAAAGCAAGAGGCAGTTTCAGTAGCCGCGTGTTAAGTTAACAAATCCTGTGTCTTCAAATCCCAACCGTCCATCTCAGACGTTACCGTCCTCCATCAACGGTCCAGATCCTCTCAGAATCGCAGTGCGAAAATAGCGAAAAGCATCACATAAATCCCCGGGCCCCACAAGTTACGTGTAATCTTGATCCAAAAGCAGCACAACACCATTAAAAAAACCGCACCCCTAAAAGCGACACATAGCAAGATTAAACCAATCAGGTTTCGCCACGTGTCGTTCAGAAAAAAACTACCGACTTTCCCCGTCCTCCCAAGGCAAAATAGCTTCTACGCTTTGCTTCGGTTTCTTTCTTGAAGAAAGATTCTGGTTTTTGGGAAGGGAAAAAAAAAAGATAAACTGAACCTCCATTTCCAATTTCTGCTTAGTTTCTTTTTGGTTTTCAGGTTGATTTGGTTTCTGGGCTTCAATATTTCTTGATCCCAACAAACTTTTACCGTAGATTTTGGATTTGGTGAGGTTTTGAAGAAGGTTAAAAAAAAATAAAACAAGAAGGCGACGAAATTTGAGCTACCCCATCATGCAAAGATTGGTTGATCATGCTCTTGCCGTTACTAAAGAGTAAGAAAAATGTTATTTTTTCTATTATTTGGGGTGAGGAATATTTTGTCATAAATGAAATGGGGGTGTTTATATTTTGTTTCAATGTTGTGAATTTGTATGTAGTTAAGTTATTTTATTTATTAGGGTTCTTGAGGAAATGGCTGTATGATTGTCATTTGACTATTTGTTGTGTTCGAATATTGGTTTTTAGCCTGATCACTATGGCTATGATTTTTTTAGTTGCTGTATATTTTTCTGATTTTGCAAAATGGGTCGTAATTTTTCTGATTCCACTTGATCCTGCAAAATGGATTTTGTTTTTAGCTATTTTTGGATTGCATCATTGGTACCATTTGTTTGTTGCATAGAATTTCGCCCTTTCGTTTCTGTTTTGACTTAATAGTCAATGCAATCGGAACAATGCTGAGCCATACTTTTCTTCCTATTTTAATAAGCAAGTTTATCATTTTTGGGTGTTATTTTGTTGCTGTTGTTCAAAAGCCTGGTGTTTTTTGTTTTTTACAACTTAAATATATTGAATGTTGATCAATTTAAAAGACTTTAATCTCCAATAGATTTTAGAACCGGTAGTCTGGTGCGATTTATTTAATGGCCTATCATATTTCAATATCTTCAGCAATTGCACATATGTCAGACTCAGTGGTTTGCATTTGCATAATCTGAATTTTATTTCAGGTCAGTGAAGGCAGTTACATACGAGTCTGTGAACAATGTTGTGAGGATAATCAATGGAGTCTCAGCCCTTTTGTTGGCGTTACTACCCGGGAAAGCTAATATGCTTGAAGGCATTCAAGGTTGGGAACTCAGGCCAACTTTCCGCGGACCACGGTTACCGCGTTGGATGGAGAAGTATGTTTTCATGATTACCCTGACATTTTCTGTGAATCTTCTTTGTTTTATTGCCTTTAGTTGCTTAATGAATATGATTGTATACCGGTTCATAGCGTTATCGAGAATTGGTAATGTCGCTATCAAGCTGGAATTAGGGAGTTTTGCCATTCACTAGCTCGCCAATGAAAATCCTTAGCCTTTAGGTAAAAACTTGGGAGGTTTCTATTTTCATTTAACAAGTGCCCTTAGCCTCTAGGGAACTCGTTTGCTAAACCCTTTCTATAAATAAGCTATTCTCAGTGTAGCACATATGAAGGTGCATCTCTGCATGCACTTAGGTATAACCCCTGCACCCAAGGTACGATGCTACCTTTTAGATCGTAGACTTCATGTTCTCTGATGCCTATGATTAGTGAAAGGAAATAGGTAAGAATGCTAGATGTGAGGATCTAAGAATCGAGGAAGTCAAATTGGGTAAGGATTTACAGCAAATTGTTGATTGATGCAATCGTTTTATTCCTTGTTGCCAGTTGCCACATAGAAACATCTAGTAGTTTTTATTGGTTATATATATTAAACAGCTAGATATTCTATTCTACAGAAGTTATTATAATTTGATAAATATGAAAGGATTGTAAATCTTCTGGATTGGGTATATTATACCTTTTTACCTTTTGACCATTTGTTAACCTTTTCTGATTTGTTATCCCTTTTCTTTTGAATTTGTGGTTTTTCTAATTCTTCGCAACTTCGGAGTTTGTGTTGTATTCGTCAGATTTTTGTCCTGGATGCATATCTTTCAAGTCTATTCATGACATTATTGTTCTTAACTAAAACTTGTGTTCTTTTTATTCATTTTTAGTGGCGTGTCCTCTTTCAACCATTTCATTCATGAACTTTCTGTGGATTCTGATACGAGTCCTGATTACTCATCTGAAGAAGAAGATAGTGATAGATACGAGTACCCTCCATCTCCTGCATCTCACTGTTCTCGAGCCTCTGAAGCATACAATAGGCATCAGATGGATTGGTTCCAGTATATTTTACTGTGGATTTTATTACCTTTCAAGTTATTACTAGCGATTCCAGTTCGGCTTTTCCAGTTATTTTATTATGCAGTGTTAAAAGTCCTGCATATCCCTAGCAATCACCGTCCCTCCCGTTTACATGCACATAGGAGGATGCAAAGCCTCAAGGAACAAATCATCCACCGCGCTACGGATAGGAGACGTGGAGTTGTAGAGGTAATACTAAGATCTCTTTTCATACCAATTTGTATTGCATTTAATCATAACTTATAGATAGATAAATTTCAGGTGAAGGTAACCTTTGTGTAGCTAAGAAGTTTTCTTTGTGGTCAATCAGGATGTTCATCTAGCTATAGAGATATGTATAGAAGCTGTCTTTGACTTTTTTCACAAGGCAGCGCATCTTCTTCTGTCCCCATCAGAAGCCTTCGTGGCAATAGTGAGCTTGTTTTCATCTCATGGAAGTGGCATTGAACAAGATCACGATACTTTTAAGGATGCTGCTATTTCTACAGCAACGAGAGGTGGGGATGGCCCGGCACCAACAGAGAGGAGTACCAACCTCCATCAGTCTCTGAATACAGATGCCCGAACTTGTCAGGATGTCATAACAGAGCTTGGGTAAAGACTACTACATAGTTGCCATCACATTTGTTCTTTTCAAATGAAATTTTGGTTGTATACTTCATGATTTCTTCTTTTAACATCTACAGATATCCATATGAAGCTATTCATGTGATCACTTCTGATGGATATATTATTCTCTTGGAAAGAATACCCAGGTAAAGTAAATATTTTCTATTGATTTCAAGGCTCGGTGACCTTTCCCCCTTCTCTAATTATTTTGATTTGCCGAGTTTAAATTAAATATGCCGTATATGAGTACTTATTAGGAATCATTGCATAAATTGATACAAATGGTTCATGCATGAATTTTGATATAAATTGGCATATGTTTTGGTATCTGAACTGTTTTTTACCACCATCAGGAGTGAATTGTGTGTTCGAAATAAAATTATAAACAAGAGAATGTGCCTTTTCTGGTCAACATATTTCTTTACAAACTTTAGTTTGTAGTCAATTACTGAAGAAATATTGTGATTAGGTGATTAGAGCATCAGGCCATGATATAGTCATATACTCGATTTTCATAAATGCGTAATAATGTGTGAAGATGTTTATATGGAAAAAGGAGATTAATAAGGATGCTATTAAGATGGGTGTTCTGCATTGTGCCGTGTCTAATGCTTCTTATCTGACTTCACAGGAGAGATTCACGGAAAGCTGTTTTTCTTCAGCATGGGGTTTTGGATTCATCAATGGGGTGAGTTATCTTGTCATCTCTACATTGCTTTGATCCGACTTGATTATGCAATTCCGTGTACTTGGGAGTTGAAAGAGTTATATAGTACATTTGTGCGGGAAAGCTCATGAAGAAATTCTTTTTACAAGTGTTTGATGGAGGGGTCAGCAAATTTTTTGCTGCAATATGATCTTATTTAACTCGGCTAGGTGATAAAGTTGGCTGTGATTGAAATTAAATTCACTGTTCATCTAATCGAATATCAAAACTTTTGTTTAGTTTATAATTTCTTCCGCTAATTTTTAATCTCAATGTGTGTTCAAGATATTGTGGTTTTCTAAAATCTGTTCCCATTTGTGAGACAGTTGGGTATCAAATGGTGTTGTTGGCTCTCCAGCTTTTGCAGCCTATGATCAAGGTTTGTTATATACATCATTAGACAATACCTATGCCTCAGAACATTTCCTTTTTAGGAACTCTTACATGTAGAGTTTGGTTTTATGTTCAGGGTATGATGTATTTCTCGGTAATTTTCGTGGTTTGGTTTCAAGGGAGCACGTCAACAAGAACATCTCATCGCGGGAGTAAGTTTGCAAAGCTAATCTCTTGGACTATAATATATTTAAAAAGAACCTACAGAGAAGGTATAATAGCGAACAACAATTATTAGCTAACAAATTGTACGAAGTGTAATGGCAAACAACGGAGTGCAATAAGTGAAAATGTTTCTAAAATAGAATATTCCCCGTTATTGTCACCCAATTTGGAGTTGAACAAAGAAAGAGTGAATCCTTGCCCATCATGTACCCTATCCAACTGTCCGATTATCTCATTAAATAAACAGATTCCACCTTAAATAATCTGGTTGTGACTTACTAATCTGTTCGATGCAGATACTGGCGGTATTCCATCAATGAGCATGGCACTGAAGATGTTCCTGCTATGATAGAGAAAATCCATGAAGTAAAATGTGCTGAATTGAAGCTTAGTAAACCAGAGAGCGAGGAGGAAATAGATGATTATCAGCCTTACAAGCTTTGCGCAATTAGCCATAGTTTGGGAGGAGCTGCTATGATAATGTATGTTGTTACACAAAAGATACAAGAGAAGCCTCATAGACTTTCAAGATTGATTCTACTATCGCCGGCTGGTTTCCATGATGACTCAAACATCGTATTTTCCACAGTGGAGTTCATGTTGGTTCTGGTGGCTCCTATTTTATCCCTTTTTGTGCCTGCCTTCTATATACCAACCAGATTCTTCCGCATGCTTGTTAACAAGCTTGCTCGGGATCTCCATAACCTACCTGCCGTCGGAGGGCTAGTTCAAACTTTAATGGGTTATGTCGTTGGCGGCGACAGCTCAAACTGGGTCGGAGTTCTAGGGTTACCACACTACAACATGAACGATATGCCCGGAGTGTCTTTCCGGGTCGCCCTCCATCTCGCGCAGATAAAACGAACCAGAAGGTTTAGAATGTTTGACTATGGCGCATCCACCAACATTGAAGTGTATGGTTCGCCGGAGCCATTAGACTTGGCGGAGTTCTATGGGATCATCGACATTCCCGTCGATCTTGTTGCTGGACAGAAAGATAAAGTGATAAGGCCTACAATGGTGAGAAGACACTATAAATTGATGAAAGGTGCTGGTGTAAATGTATCATACAATGAGTTTGAATATGCACATTTGGATTTCACATTCTCCCACCGTGAAGAACTCTTGTCTTATGTCATGTCAAGGTTGTTGCTTGTGGATCCAAATCACAAGCCTCAAAGGGTTGCAAGGTCAAAGAAAAAAGAACAAATAGCAGCAGCTAGCAGAGACTAGAATAGTAATTTTTTCTTACTAGACTACTTGCCAATTTCTTGCATGTGTGAATATATAGAGCTGTTTTGTAGTAGGTAATCTTTTTCCTTCAAATGTGGAGGGAAAATGGACTTTTTTTTCGAAAATTTATTTTGTTGTATAATAGTTTGCATGTGTATAACAGTGGAACAGATGCAATAGAGAGAGAATCTAGGTTAATGTTGTAATTTGGTAGTTTTTTGGGACAATTTGATGTTACCTGATTTCACCGATTCCAGTAACACTTCAGATTTAGTATTTTCTGAGTATCTCATTGGTTGAATGATTGGATGGTTGAACTAAGGTGGTATGTGAGAATATTGTATCAAACTAAAATTTCTTTCTAATTTATCAATAAAGTTTATTGGGTTTCATTCTGTATTTAGGATCGAATCATGCTTTTATTTAATCATCTGCTGATATCCTTAATATTTCGACTATCTGATTGCTATGTACTGTATTTGTATAATTTGAAATTTTAAGCATCAAATATTCACATGAATCCTTTTCTTTTTTCAACTCATTGGTTGATACCGAGTTTTAGTTCTGTTTTTGGTAATTCATTTTACAAATGTGCCAAATGAAACTTACAATTTTGGTTTCTCATGGTATCTTCTAGTTTGGCATAGAGACTAATTCGTTGTGGGTTAACGTATTTATCGGTGGAAACCCAGAGACTATAATAAATTTGGGCTGGGATTACGTATGTCAACTTGGCCGAAAAAGAATGATATATTATAGTTTATCGAATCGTTTGAATCTTATCTTGTCGATTAAGTGTCTCCATTGTGTATTTACAGCTCTCTATTATATGTTTAAATATCTGATTCGTTCAAACCATTTGTAAAATTAAATCTTATTATTTGGCTATATTATGACAGTATGACAATTGCGTTTTTCTGAAAATAAAGTATTAAAGTTGGAATAACAACAAAATTTAAGAGTATAAAACGAATGTTAACATAAAATAACATGACCATATATATATATAGTCAAAAAATGCGGGCATATGTTTCTAACCTATTATTATACTTTCAATATATATATGGTGTGAAGATGTATCCGCAAAATCATAAACTCAAAAAATGTTACCAATAATCCCGGCATGGTTCCTTCTTGTAGGGTTCATAGTATTCATCCTCTCCACCACCATATTATTTCGGAAACAGAAACAACCACCACCACCACCAGGTCCACCGGCTGTGCCGGTAGTAGGTCACCTCCACATATTAGGTGAACTTCCCCACCGCACTCTTGAAACCTTGTCCAAAAAACATGGTCCCATAATGTCTCTACGACTGGGACAAGTCCCAACCATCGTGATCTCTTCCCCGGAAGTGGCTGAGCTCTTCCTCAAGAAACATGACACTGTTTTCGCCAGCCGGCCTCTCCTCGAAGCTTCCAAGTACTTCTCCTATGGCTACAAGGGGATGATATTCGCCGAGTACGGTCCCTATTGGCGAAACATGAGGAAAGTGTGCACCTTGCAACTTCTGAGTGCATCCAAAGTGGAGTCCTTCGCACCTTTGAGGAAGTTAGAGCTCGGAAAAGCGGTTAAAACGGTTGCCAAAGCCGCGGAGGATGGCAAGGTTGTGAACCTCAGTGAGGTGGTTCATAGCGTTATGGAGGATGTGGTGTATAAAATGGTTTTGGGGTGTAACAAAGATGACAAGTTTGATTTGAAGGGACTTATTCATGAAATGTTGATCTTGGCTGGAAAATTTGATGTTACAGATTTTGTGCCTTGGCTTGGACCATTGGATTTACAGGTTTGAAACTAGACTTCATCCATTTGCTTTCTTTGTTTAATTAGTTAATTAACTTATTCAAATTAGATCTACACAATTTAGTTTAATTTGTTGAAAAATATAGGAAACCAACTATATTATGAGCCAACTTAAGTCAATTCTTTATATTTTTAATTTTAAAATTTTAAAAATTAGGAGTAATGGAAGATTTTTTTTTATAACAGATTTTTTATTTTAAAACTAATTGGCTCTAGTTAGTTATACCTCTAATTAGTTCTCTAACCAATTTTGTTTAGAATGGTATTTGCACTATTTATTTAAGGTATATATTTTTCAATTTTAATATTAAAATAATTAATAATAAGTTAGGAAAGAGACTATAAAACATGAACGTATAAGTTTAATTGTATATACGAAGAGTGTGGAAAGAGACTATTATTATGACACTCAATATAAATATTGTCACACCCTTTTATTTAATTTTTATATGTTTTTCCTAATTCTCCCTTCTTACGTAAATAATGACCCATTCAAATTAAAGAAGAAATTATTTAATATAGTTTTGTATTTTTCGAATATAACATTTTTATTGTTGTAAAGTCGATAATACTAAAATTCATATTCAAGCTAAGTAATATAGTGCAAATAAAATTTCTTATCAACGATTTTAATGCCAAAAAAATTTAAAAAATATATACTTTATTAAGTGTACATATTAGATGTTGCATATAATAACATTTGAACATTTTTTTTTAACTTACCAACTAAGGTAGGTACATACTTTGTAAATTTTACACTTATTCACAAGCCTTACTAAGAAGAAAAAAAAAACTTTTTAGGATTTTATTAACATCTTAACATTCTATAAAAGTGAATGTTACATTGTCTAAAAGGTAATGCTTATTTACTAAAAAAGATTAAAAGTTATTATTTAATTTAAAAGATATAAAAATAAATAATTTTTAAAAAAATAAAATTTACTATAAAAAATAAATTAGATAAAATTTAGACAAAAATTTATAGACACTATAAAATTGACCTTCTATAAATTGCTCCTATTTTATATTATAGTTCTCTTAAATTAAGGATTTTAATGAAACTATAATTGTTATATATTTTATCCGGTGTCTTCTAGTGTGATTATGTTTTGTGTGACTATATGTCTATAAAAGAATAGCCAATAAAAAAGCAAAATGTGGCATCCTTTTGACTTGGGAAACAACATCTGACTTATTTGATGCTGATTACATGCTATGATGCTAATCAACAATTTTACTGGATCTTTTACTGCAGTTACTTTTTAGCGTTTTAAACTATTTCAGAAAATAAAAATTAATTTAAAAAATATGCTTTATTATTTATTTATTTATTTTGGTCAAGTTACACTCTCACTCACACATACCTCTTCTTATAAGTTCTATATAATATTTTTTAGTCATAACTAGGATTCAAATTTGATGTAATTTCCAGGCATACAAAGATGTCACTAAACAAGCCTTGTAGAGTTGCAGTGCAATTATTTATTTAATTATTTATTTATTTCAATCACTATATCAAACAAATTGGGCCCAATAAAAAATTAGCCTACACCACCGTAAAATATAAGTTGTCTGATTAAATTATTAATAGGCGTCACACAGCCTGGACGCCAATCTGGGTCAACCATTTTGTTTTAGGCAACCCCAAGTCTATAAAAAAAAATACGGTCCAAAGTTGAACGCATTAAACATTATTTCGATTTCTATCGTTTGAAATTTTAAATTACATATATAATCAGTTGTATATGTTCTACACTTAGGACTGGAAATGAGTTGAGGTGCTCATGAGTCAACTCGAGATCGACTCGTTAATAACTTGATAAACTAAATTTGTGAATTGGTGAGCCAAACTTGAGCTTGGAATTGAATTCATAAATTATATGAGCCAAATTTAAACTTGGATAAGCTCAACTCATTAATTCGTAAGCTGATTCGATTATATATATATATATATATATATATATATATATTTTTAATATTATATATATAAATATGAAATAGTAATATATAATTATATATATATATATTAATGATTTTAATTATTTAAAATTTTATATTTATTTTTATATCTAATTTTGATGAGGACATAAATAAAAAAATTATAATTTATTGATAAATAAATAATATATAAAATTAATTTTTTAAAAATAAATAATTTATAATTTATTGATATAAAATTATAAATTATGTTTCTATTATTTTTAGTTTGAGCTCAAAAAATAGATTCGATTGTTAATGACTCGGTCCTCACTTCCAGCACTATCTGCACTACATACTGTTATAAGGATTTGATGACCAATACTTTATATATTAAATTTTTGTTTTGCCCATTGCAATGATCATCTTCATTTTCTGTAGCAATGTCTAGTATTTTCAAAATAGAGTATCTATTATTCTATTACGTAGTCAATAGTCTTATAGTCTAGTCAACAGAAGAAGAGAAGAAATTAAAAATCATTAGTCAAATATGGTTATTGTAAGGTATCAAGAGTCGTAAGGTTGAAGAAAACGAGAGTGACGAAAGTGTGTGGAAGCAGAGCAGAGAGAACAATAGGGATAAAGAATGATTATTGATTGTAGTTGATTTAATTTGATACAAAGACACTTAGCCTTATAAACTACACCAGGCTAGAGAGCTAATACATATCATCATGGCTGTCACATGACAAATTCTGTTATGTAATAATCTGTTATGGAATCAGTTATTACTTGTGACTCAAGCACCTGCACTAACTAACTCTAATGTGGCTCTATCTCCTTGAGTAATTAATTCTCTTCTATGTATGTTGACTAAATTGTTGCTACCTAAAGTTTTCCAGTCAAACAATTGATCCATTTTGATTCTTATACGTTTTCAGGGACTTAGACGAAACTTCAAGAAACTCAGTAAACAAGTTGACGAAGTGCTTGAGAAAATAATCAAGGATCATGAACATGCTTCTTCAAACGCTCACAACAACAATGAGAAACATGGCAACAAGGACTTTGTGGACATATTACTCTCACAGATGCACCGACCAATTGACCCTTACGACGAACAAAATCATGTCATTGATCGCACCAACATAAAGGCTATTGTCTTAGACATGATCGCCGCGGCATTCGACACTTCCGCCACAGTTATTTTGTGGGCTTTATCCGAACTCTTAAGGAATCCAAGGGTGATGAAGAAGCTTCAAGAAGAGCTAAGAAATGTGGTTGGAATGAACAAGCTAGTGGAAGAGGTTGATTTACCAAAGTTGAGTTACTTAGACATGGTGATTAAAGAGGCGCTAAGATTACACCCTGCAGGAACGTTTATTACCCGGAAATCAATGAAAGACATTGTGATTCATAATTATTACATCAAGAAATCTTCAGAGATACTTGTGAATTTATGGGCAATAGGGCGAGATCCTAAGGTATGGTCGAATAATGCGCTTGAGTTTTATCCTGAGAGATTCTTGAATAAGAACGTGGATCTTCGTGGTTATGACTTTGAGTTGATACCATTTGGTTCTGGTCGTAGAGGGTGTCCTGGGATTCAATTGGGTCTTGTTACGGTTAAACTTGTCGTGTCTCAGTTTGTGCATTGCTTTGATTGGGAACTTCCATGGGGTATGAGTCCTAATGAATTAGACATGAGTGAGAAATATGGCATAACAGTCCCAAGAGTCAAGGATTTGCTTGCTGTGCCAGCGTTTCGTCTTCTTAGAATATTGGCACAAGATGAACCAAGTAAATAATATATTCACAATATTTGAGACACAATAAAAAATCAACTCAAACAACTTAAAAAAATTGTTTTACTTAGTATTTAGTAATTGTCGTTAGAATAATTATGCAATTAGATGTAATAACTAATAAATATATCATTACGAATGTTATATATATAAATTATGGATATTATATTATATAAGATAGAAAAATTATCACATATTCCGTTGTACTAGCATGGAATACCATATTTTTTTGTACTATTCGATTTTCATTATGTATTTATCTTATAGTGAAGAATTTAAAGATAAATTTATCTTTGGAAGCAAAATTGAAATGACCCATTTATCAGCTTTAATTGTGACATTCATTTGGTGTTTGCTATGGTACGGTAATAAATTTATATGTATCGGTATGATAAAAATGTGGACAAATAAAAATTTGACATGTAATTTATATTATCTATGTCAGCATTTAAATTTTTTTTTTAAAATATATATCATATCATTAATTTTACTAAAATATCCTTATAATTTATATAAAATTGACAAAAACAACCTTTTATTTATTTCTAATAAAAAACTGAAACACCTTTATTTTTATTTCAGAAAAACACTATCCTTATAAACCTAACAAATATCAAAAGTCAATAAACTTTAATTTTTAAATTTCAAAAGAAAAAGTATAGGGAGCTAATGGTCTAAGTGTACAATGTGTACAATGGGGGTTTATGAAGTATTAGAGATATGATCATTAGTGTTACATTGTCCTGTCAGGTTATGCTTTTGGGATGAGTGGGTTCATGACATAATATTAAAGTTCTAGATCCGAAAGGTCAAGGGTTTGATCCTTGGTAAACCCATTTCAAAATTCAAATAATTTAAAACAAAAGGATCAGAGAAATCCCGATGGCTGCGGCGGTGAGAAGACAACAAATGAAAGAGGACCACCACTTTTCAGATTTGCAGTTCATCACTTTTTTTCTCTTTGGTTCAACATCTGCATTTTGTTATCGTCAATTTATGTTCCGTTTTACAGCAAGGTTTTGATCATGTCAATTTTTTTTTTCTCCTATTATTGAGTTGTTATGGAAAACAATCCTAATATCTAGGTATTGAACTTATTAATCCACCGAAAAACAGAATATCAATTTTGTTCCTTTGTTCTTGTTAGGTTTGCAATTCATCACTTTTTTTACTCTTTGGTTCAACCTCTGTATTTTGTTCCTTTGTTCTTGTAAATTTGATTCCTCAATGCTTCTGTTATACTATTAAGAATAGCAATTAGCAAAATATTTGATGATGATCGAAAATCTTGTCAAAGTGCATGTTTCTTATTATCTATCCTAGCATATCTGCAACATCTTGTTTGTTATTAGTTGTAACATCCTTTTTTTTTAGTCTTACACTAGTAATTGTTATTTACTTCAAAATTAATGGGATAGATCAGATAATCCATATCTCAATTGGCCTCACTAGAAGCTTAGAAATTGAATCCTTCCAAGTATAGCCTTGACTAGCTATAAGGTTCAAGAACTCTATCTCTCTCTTTATATATACCAGTTCAATATATCTTGCTTATCGGTTTTATTTCATGGAGAAAAATTGTATTTTCTATGGTAGATTATTAACAACAAATGATTGAACATGTGAAAGTGATGAAGTGAAAATGCATATACTAGTCAACAAGACAACAATTTGATTCCTAGCTTGCTACCTTACATTTCGGCTACTACTAGGGTGTTCCATTAACCAGTCGCTAGATTAGGTGATTAGCACACAAATTAAGGGTGCATGATGCATAAAGAATTGTTTTTCCTCTCTCTACTTTTAAAGACTTATTGAGTATCATATAATACAATTTGGATAGTATATATGATATGAAATGTTTATTACAAACTAAAGAGCAATTTTAATAAAATTCAAAAGATATATTACAATTTACAAGAGTATGTTTGATTTTTTGTTTGGGGGGGGGGGGGGGGGGGGGTTTGTCGTTTGTCGTTTGGTAAAACTGGTGAAAATTCATAAATGAATTTCAAGGCATGATAATTTTCACCTCATTTGTTTCCTTCAACTAAATATGCCCTAAAGAGGAATGGACCTCTATTCTGATTTTTGAAAATGAAAAAGAAAAAAAAGTATAAACCACGTTTTCATGTTTGAACCTAAAAATGCTTCAACATATGAATATACTATACACTTCTGTCTTAGAAATGTGATGTCGGCACCTCGACTACTATATGTACCTTGATGAGCAAAGTATTCAGAGATTTTCCACCCTTTTAGCACTCAACTCCCTAAGTTGTATTTTCTTCTACTTTTATCCTTACTCTTGCTATCTAATTTTTGCTTCCTATGTTTTCCCCTGCAAAACAGGTAGAACTTAATATCAAAACATTTTGCATGTGAAATAAATAACAAGGATTTTGAAGAACAATGAAGACATTTATTAAAAGAACAAAACAATACTTTTTACTGTGTGGGATCGACACAATTTGTGGCTTATAATTTGTTCTGCTTCACAAATAAGGACAACATGACAACAAAGAGAGACCAGAGCAAAACTATTCACGACCTTAAAGCTAAGGAAGGAAAGAAAAATTTCGGAATTTGAGAAAGTGTGGATCTTTCTGTTCTTTAGTCAAGTGAGCAGTGACTCACCTTATTTTTTTCTGGGCCAAATAAAGTAAATAAGAAAATTTTGATTGGTCTATTCATTTTAACATGCCCAAGTGATTATCCACTGACTAAATTCAACTCAGAATTCTATATCTTGCAAATCGCTTTGTGAAAATCAGCACAAGTTTTTATTCAGCAAAGATTGATATATGATACTACAAAAAATTACTCCTGAAGAGATGCTGTTAAATTACGAACATTTATTCTGTGAACTACCACTGCACGTGGCTTGAATAATAGCAGACAGATTACCAATTGAAATGGTCATTGTAATGTTCAAAAGGGTCCAATATTTTGTCAGGTTTGGCTGTAAGTGATACTGATATGCAGCTTATCATATACCCAAAGGAGGAAACAAGACAGGCCACAAAATAATTCACTTGGAATAGGACCTAAACTTGGTGTCTTGATGAATATAAAAAAATTCAATCCAAAGGATCTAAATGAGCAGATAAATTTAATGTCTTACCATGGTGGCAAAAAATAATGAACTGCTTATCACTCATCAACCCTACCATAACAATTTTTTAACTTGTATCAATGCATTATTACATCAGAAGAACCTTTTCAGGACCACGGATGTCCCCCACCACTGTCATCTCATTGTTAACTTTTTATCACTAGCCTCTTCAATTTTGACATGAAATACGCCATGCCCAAGACTACAATGTTTTTCCATAGCATCACATTAAACAACAAGGTTCTAATACTTTATCTATATTATATAGTTCAAGATTTTGATTATCAAACAACAATTTATTGATTTAGAATAGCCTTATCAACAAGGAAACAAAACGTTACCTTTTTCTTTACCTTGGTACTGAGCATAGTTTAGAACTCTAGGCATTCTTTGGGTTAATTTGCTTGAGTGCAACAGTGGGAGCTATTCTGCTGCTTCTCCTCTGATATTCCAGAACAAGTTCTCCTCGGCAAACCAGTCAAGTTTCTCGGAATTACTCTGCTCTGATATTCTCTTTCCTCCAAGGAGCACTGACTCTACATTCTTTTGCTTCAACATCTCCTCAGCCATCTCAGTTAATATTTTTACATTGGTGGAACTTGTATCTATATCCAAGTTGGGTACACTTAGTCCAATACTTGATCCATTTGCCTGTTCATAGAACAATTTTTTTAATTTAACATGTACCAGTAAATATTCTTAAAGGAGAGATAGTGTCATTAAAGTGGTGTTAATTTTAGTAAGGGTTAGAACCTAGAAGTTGTTTGCTATATGCACAGTGAGCTCTATAAAGAGTAAAAGGGCAAAAACAATTGAAGGATTAGATGCACACACATAATTAAACAGAAATAAAAGCAAAAAATTTCAAGTGATGATAGCTGCTTAGAACCAACTTGAATAGGCTTTTCAGTCAAGGCCTTCTTAAAGGACTCTCCTTGAAGCATTTAATGCTTTTGCTATAAAAAATACTACCCTTTGGTCCTACAACTTTAAACGTGCATTCATGATTCATCCCATTTCATCAGAGGGACTAAGCACATTTTATTGCATGAAGACCAAGCTTTCCCTATTATTGATACATTTTTATAGGACAAAAAATGTATTGGAAATTACCAGCAATAGATATCCCCTTTACTCATAAAAAGTCCAAATCCAGCTATCCAAACCTGATCCTATCAACTTGCAAAATATAGACAAGGCAAAAATCATTTACCGAGACCCCATTCTCCTGCCATTCATCTGGTGTGAAATTGACTCAATTTAATGCCCTTTTTAAGGTTTACGAAATTAACATGAGTTAGGTAACTCAAGAATGAACCAGTTAGTCCTAAACTTACGGGCAAATAGCAGTTCTGCTGTTGGCATTCTGAACAAAGAAACAAAATCCAACAATTCTCCACCACAGCACCACACAAGAAGACAACCGACCTTTCAACAGTAAACAAAGAAAACATCTCATTTCCTAAGCAAACTGTTCATACCCTGACCCAACGCAAAGGCCCAGGTCCAACTAAAAGGCCTAATCTGAAGGATTAAGCCTAGCTAAGTACCGACCTCCATGTAAGTAGTCGGTATCAACCACGACTTGGTCTGAAGAAGTCGGATGTGAGATTAGCTGGCAGATAAACACTCATTCAAATGAGTAACCGCCCCTAAAATCTCTCTAACCGCTTCATAAAGCCATATCTTAACCTCCCCAAGATAATGGGGACGGTTAACACCCTAAAGATACGGCACTACTCCAACGGTGGTTATTGGCTCACCACTATAAATACACTGACACCCCTCAGGTATTTCTAAGCCCAATACTCTCTAGACCTGCTCACACTCTTGCTAACTTAGGCATCGGAGTGTCTTTGCAGGTACCACCCCCCATTCATCCACGCGAACAAGTCAGACGGAGCCTCCCGAGTTGCAGATCCATCCGGAGTCCTCCTCCTTCTTACGTTTGGGCCATCAAACGCCATCCATCTTATTAATCTCCGGTTACCCACCGTAACATTGGCGCCGTTGCCGGGGACCCGAGAGATCATCCCTTGATGGCAGACAGATCCTACGAAGAAGGCCATGTCGAAACAGATTCCGAACAAGAGAATCTGGACATGAGCAATAACGATGCGGATCAAGCCCTACAACAGGAAGATAACAATCAACACAGAGAGGGTACCTCCGGAGTGAAGAACCCGAAGGTAAATTCCTCAGATGGGCGCGAATCAGAGAAAGGCGGACCGTCCCACGTAGTGGAACTAATGGGATTAGTCCACAGCCGCCTGGAACAATTGGAGCAGGAGCGGGAGAAGCAAAAGAAAACTGAAAGGTACCTTAAAGAGGAAATGGAGCGGCGAAAAGAGTTAGAAAGAAAACTCTTACAGCTAGAATCCTCCCTCAAGAGGCACAACTCCCGCGACGAACAAGAAGACCAACTCTCGGGCGGAGAAGATCCTTTCACCGAGGACATAATGAGGGCAAAAGTTCCGAGGAACTTCAAAAGCCCTGATATGGACCTCTATGATGGAACCACAGATCCAAAGCATCATCTAAGCAACTTTAAAAGTCGGATGTATCTAGCTGATGCCTCCGACGCTACGAGATGCAAGGCTTTCCCGACCACTTTATCGAAAGCAGCGATGAAGTGGTTCGATAGCCTTCCCCCGAGATCAATCACTAGCTTTGAAGACCTCTCAAGGAAGTTCTTGATGAGGTTCTCAATTCAGAAAGACAAGGTAAAACATGCACCGAGCCTCCTGGGAATAAAACAGGAGGTCGGAGAGTCTCTGCGAGCCTATATGGAAAGGTTCAATAAAGCATGTTTGGAGATCCAAGACCTGCCCACAGAGGCAGTCATAATGGGGCTAGTCAATGGGCTCAGAGAAGGTCCCTTCTCACAGTCCATATCTAAAAGACACCCCGTTTCTCTAAATGATGTACAAGAAAGGGCTGAAAAGTACATCAATATGGAAGAGAATGCCAAATTAAGAGACCTGAGTTGGCGACCTGGACCCCCTCCCTCATCTAAGAAAAGGGAAAGGGAAGCCAAGAAAAAGGAAGAGCTCGGTCTCGAGAGGCCCAGGAAATATCACTCTTATACTCCTCTAAAAACTTCTATAGTGGATGTATACAGAGAGATTTGCCACACTGAAAGGCTGCCACCCCCTAGACCTATTAAAAATAAGAAAGGGGGAAGCCGCAACGATTATTGTGAGTACCATAAAATATATGGTCACTCCACTAATGACTGTTACGACCTTAAGAATGTGATAGAAAAGCTGGCTAGAGAAGGTCGGCTTGATAGATATCTCATAGAAAGGTCGGACAGTCACGGAAAGAGAAAGCGAGATGATATGGATAGAAGAGATCCACCACCGCAAACCCCAGAGAGACATATCCATATGATCTCAGGAGGATTTGCGGGAGGAGGACTCACCAAATCTTCTCGCAAGAGGCACCTCAAGAGAGTCTACCAAGTCGGGGAAGAGTCACCCGACCTCCCCACTATTTCGTTCACAAAAGAAGATGGGCAAGGGATAATCCCCGGGCACGATGATCCCGTGGTGATAACTATGATCCTAGCCAACGCCCATCTCCACCGAACTCTCGTGGACCAAGGAAGCTCGGCGGACATTCTCTTCAAACCTGCTTTCGACAAGCTAGGGTTAGATGAAAAAGAATTGAGAGCCTACCCCGACACCCTATATGGATTAGGGAACACGCCAATAAAACCACTAGGATTTTTACCCCTTCACACCACTTTTGGAAGAGGGGAAAAATCAAGGACTCTGAGCATAGACTTCATAGTCATCGATGAAGGGTCAGCCAACAATGCCTTAATTGGCAGGACTACCCTTAATCGCCTTGGAGCAGTGGTATCCACTCCCCACCTTTGCATGAAATTCCCGACCTCAGCGGGAATAGCAACGGTGAGAGGAGACCAAAAATTGGCGAGGAAATGCTACAATGAAAGCCTAAATCTGAGAGGAAAAGGCAAAGAAGTCCACACCATAGAGCTAGGCGGCACAAGGACCAGAGAGGAGCTGCGACCTCAACCAGGAGGAAAAACCGAGGAGATACAAGTCGGCGAGGAGGAAGGAAAAAACACTTACATAGGAGCCAACCTAGGAGAAACCCTAAAACAAAGGTTGGGTGAACTCCTAAGAGCTAATTCTGACCTCTTCGCATGGAAGGCTTCCGACATGCCCGGGATTGATCCCGAGCTCATGTCCCACAGGCTCTCGGTTTACCCAGGGTCCCGACCTGTACAGCAAAGGAGACGCAAGCTCGGCCCCGAACGAGCCTTAATAGTAGAAGAGCAAGTACAGGCGCTCCTGGAAGCCGGCTTTATTAGAGAGGTTAAATACCCAACATGGCTAGCCAATGTGGTGCTAGTCAAAAAACAGAATGGTAAATGGAGAATGTGCGTCGACTATACCGACTTGAATAAGGCATGTCCTAAGGACCCTTATCCCCTACCAAGTATTGATACCCTGGTGGATTCCAGCTCGGGGTACCAATACTTATCATTCATGGACGCCTACTCGGGATACAACCAAATCCCGATGTATGAACCCGACCAGGAGAAAACATCATTCATCACACCCAAAGCCAACTATTGCTACGTGGTCATGCCATTCGGACTAAAGAATGCAGGAGCCACGTATCAAAGGCTGATGAATAAGGTGTTTTCCCCCCATCTAGGGAGCCTAATAGAAGTATACGTTGACGACATGCTAGTAAAAACCAAGCAAGAAGTCGGCCTCTTATCCGACCTCTCACAAGTCTTCAACACTATAAGGTTGCATGGGATGAGACTAAATCCCGCAAAATGCGCCTTCGCGGTCGAAGTAGGAAAATTTCTAGGATTCATGCTAACGCAAAGAGGGATTGAGGCCAATCCCGATAAATGCAGAGCCATCCTAGAAATGAAAAGCCCGACTTGTTTGAGAGAGGTTCAACAGCTCAATGGCCGACTTGCAGCCCTCTCCAGATTTTTGGCAGGATCGGCATTAAAATCCCTTCCACTATTCTCCTTATTAAGGAAGGGATGCCAATTCGAATGGACTCCGGAATGCGAGGAGGCGTTCCAAGAGTTCAAAAAATTCTTAAGCCAACCTCCTATCTTAACCCGACCAGTACCGGGAAAGGAGCTCGTCCTATACCTATCCGTAGCAAACGGAGCTGTCTCATCAGCCCTGATAAGAGAAGACGAGGTCGGACAACACCCGGTCTACTTCATCAGTAAGGTCCTACAAGGCCCTGAACTAAGGTACCACAAACTAGAAAAGTTTGCCTACTCCTTAGTAATAGCCTCACGAAGGCTACGACCTTACTTCCAGGCTCACACAATAAGAGTCCACACAAACCAACCCATGAAGCAAATCCTCCAAAAGACGGATATTGCAGGGAGAATGGTTCAATGGGCGATAGAGCTCTCCGAGTTCGATTTGAGATATGAAACTCGGACAGCAATTAAAGCCCAATGCCTCGCCGACTTCGTGGCAGAATATGCGGGAGATCAAGAGGAAAAGCCGACTACATGGGAACTCTATGTAGATGGATCCTCCAACAAAACAGGGAGCGGCGCAGGCATAATATTGGTAGATGAAAGAGGAACCCAGATAGAGGTTTCCTTAAAATTTGAATTTCCGGCTTCAAACAATCAGGCAGAATATGAAGCCTTGATAGCCGGATTGAAGTTAGCAGAAGAAGTCGGTGCTACAAAGGTGTTGATATACAGCGACTCACAGGTGGTGACCTCCCAAATAAGCGGAGAATATCAGGCAAAGGACCCTAATATGAAAAGGTACTTGGAAAAAACCTTGGAGCACCTAGGGCGCTTTGCAGAAACCGAGGTTAAACACATAACTCGGGATCTAAATAGCAGAGCGGATGCCCTATCCAAGTTAGCAAGCACCAAACCAGGAGGAAACAACAGAAGCCTGATTCAAGAAACCCTCCAAGAGCCCTCGGTATCAAAAACAGAAGATAAACAAGAGGTACTTGAGGTAGTCGGTTTAAACCTCGGATGGATGAATCCCTTAGTCGAATACCTGAAATTCGACATCCTCCCTAAGGAGGAGAAAGAAGCTAAAAAGATCCGAAGGGAAGCACAACATTACACTTTGGTGAGAAATGTCCTCTACAGGAGGGGGATATCGACACCATTGTTAAAGTGCGTACCGACCTCTAGAACCGCCGAGGTGTTGGAGGAAGTGCATAGTGGGATCTGCGGAAACCATCTCGGAGCAAAGTCGCTTGCCAGGAAAGTAATCCGAGCAGGATTCTATTGGCCGACCTTGCAGAGAGATGCCACAGAATTTGTGAAAAAATGCCAACCATGTCAGATGCATGCAAATTTCCACGTAGCTCCACCAGAAGAGCTCATCAGTATCACTTCTCCCTGGCCTTTTGCAAAATGGGGAATGGATTTGTTAGGTCCTTTTCCCCAAGCACCAGGACAAGTCAAGTACTTAATCGTGGGAATAGATTACTTCACAAAGTGGATAGAAGCAGAACCATTAGCCACTATCACCGCTCAAAGAAGTCGCAGGTTCCTCTACAAAAACATCATCACAAGGTATGGAATACCTTACTCCATCACGACAGACAATGGAACCCAATTTACCGACGCCACCTTCAGAAGTCTGGTAGCCAGTATGAAAATCAAGCATCAATTCACCTCGGTGGAACACCCACAAGCCAATGGGCAAGCCGAGGCAGCTAACAAGGTCATACTGGCAGGATTAAAGAAGAGATTACAGGAAGCAAAGGGAGCTTGGGCTGAAGAGCTCCCTCAGGTGCTATGGGCTTATAGGACAACCCCCCAATCCGCCACAGGAGAAACACCCTTCCGACTAGTCTATGGCGTAGAAGCCATGATTCCAATAGAAATCAATGAGCAAAGCCCAAGGGTAATTCTCCATGACGAGGTCAGAAATATACAGGGACACAAAGAGGAGCTCGACTTGCTCCCCGAAGTCCGAGAAGGTGCCCAAATAAAAGAAGCGGCATTGAAACAAAGAATGACTGCCAGGTACAACAAGAAAGTCATTCGAAGAACATTTGCCCTAGACGACTTGGTCTTAATCAGAAACGACATTGGAGTCAACAAGTCAGGAGAAGGAAAGCTCGCCGCAAATTGGAAAGGGCCATACAAAATCAAGGAAGTGTTAGGGAAAGGTTATTATAAAGTAACCGACCTGAATGGCACTGAGCTACCAAGGTCGTGGCATGCTTGTAATATGAAAAGGTACTACAGTTAAAAGCGAACTCTACTCCCTGATGTACTCTTTTCCCAACTTCATCATTTTTTCCCAAAAGGATTTTTTCTGGAGAAGGGTTTTTAACAAGGCATCATAGTAGAGACTAAGGGAAAATAGGCTATCAAGACCCTTAGTAGCAAGAAGGTACCTTCCCAATTAATAAAGATCTTTTTCATTTACAATATCTCTTATAATATCCTTCTTCATTTTTTCTAAGTTTTTCTACGAAACGCGCCGACTTAAACTCGACAAAACGTGAAAATCCCATGAACCGACCTAGATGGTCGTCAGGATAAAACGACGAGGTACAAGTCGGCGTAAAGAGGTTATATGAGTTGATCGTAAAAACTCGGGAACGATCCGACTCTTAAGTCGAAACGAGAACCCGAGTAAAACGAACTCGGAAGTACTCCGAGTAGAAGAAAAAATGCATCGCAAAAATAACCTAAGTCATAAAAGCTCACTAAAGCAAAGTTGAGCATAGAGGATAACAAAAAGAGATGGGGAAACCTGAGAAAAAGTTCAAAAGGCTGCATAAAAGCCCTTGAACGAATAGGCCTGAGAAAGTAAGACAAGCCAAAGAAAAGGTTTTCAGAAAAAAAAAGATCTAGCAAGAAAAGCATACACGCATAAGGTAACTTAAAACCCTTATCCAAAAAAAGGGCATTTATTTTTACACCCTTATTCAAAAAGGGCACTTGCCAGAAATACCTTTGTTTACGGCCTAAAAAGGCCAAAGAAACATTGTTCGCACAACCACCAACAACACATAAATAAGTTTAAAAAAGGGGGGACTCACAGGCCGAGCCCCCATATAACCATAAAAAAATAAAGTCATCTTTTCAGAGGAGTAGAGGAATCACCACCGCTAGACTCAGGAGGAGCGCCACCAGGACCAGGAAGAGAAGCTGAAGAGGAAGTCGGAGCAACGGTTGAAGAACTCGGAGCATCTTTGGAACGAGGAGGAGACTCAATAATCCTCTGCCCCCGAGTCTTCAGGTCTGACTCAGAAACAACCTCGGGGACAGGAGGATCAACGATGACGCCATCAATAACTACCTTGTCAGGATGTGGCGGAGAAAGATCCAAGTCGGGAGCGATAACTCTGACTTGCTCCAGGAAAATTCTCCAAGACTCCTCGGCCCCATCGGCAATAGAGTCCTCCAACTCGGCATAAGCGTTCCGAGAGTTCATCAAATCCTTCCTCACAGCCACCATATCTCTAAATAAGCTTTGGTAACTTTCCTGGGCTGCCTTCCTCAAATTCGCCTCCATAGTACATTGGGCTTGCAGCTGGCTCTCCTTCTCCCGGAGGTTATCTCTCTCCTCCCTCAATTTATCTCTCTCCTCCTTCAACTCCCTCTCATGTTTTTGAAAAACAAGAAGCCTCCCCTCCAACTCGTCAACCTTCGAGGTTGCCCCCAAAGAGCTGAGGGGAGTCTTCTCGAAGATGTCCAAAAGTTTGCCACAAACACCCGCCGCCCTAAAACTCTCCTCGGCCAGAGTGGTGAGGTGGTTCCGAACAGAAACATCATCCATATTTATAAAAGGATAGATGTTCTTTCAGACGAATGCAAGAGCATCCGCCTTGACCCCACCATCCCAAGAAGAGCCAGACTCTGAAGTCTTGCGCTTCTTCTTCTCTGGCTCGGAAAGAAGTTGGGCGGAAGGGAGTGGCCGAGACAAAGTCGAAGAGGAGATTATAATAGGTTGAGAGGGAGTACCCACAGTCTTAGGAGGAGGAGGAGGAGGAGGAGGAGGAGAGGTGATTGCCCTGGCACCACCGGACCTAGCCCGGGACTTCGCTTTAGCCTCTTGGACCCTCTGGTAGGACTCCTGAGCATTCTTCTTTGCCATATCTACAAAAGAAACAACTAACAAAAGTTACAAGTCGGTAAAAAACAAGTCGGCAGGAACAACTCGGAAATAAGGAATGCATGCACTACCTAGGTGAGATTGAACAAAAGTCGGCGTTCCCTGGAGGATTTTCCTAGTATCCAAGTATGGGGCCCTCCCCCACGCTTCTCGGAAAAACCCCACAATGGCCGCCTCCACCTCGTCTAGGTCATCTAGACCATACTTCTCGCAAGGGGAGGCCTCCAGCCAATAAAGGGGGAAGCGAGGGGAAGAGTGCTCATCAAGGAAGAAGGGGTGGTGACCTTCTACGGCTTGAACTTTGAAAAAGTAGTTTTTAAAGTCATGAAAAGATTCGTCGAAAAGGGTGAAAATCCTCCGACCTTGTATGGCTCGGAAGGATACCCACTGCTGTTTGTTGTTTAGCCCACTAAAGGGCTTAGTCATATGAAAAAGAAAGAAGAAAATCCTCAAAGAGGTCGGAAAGTCCAGAGCGTGGCTAATAAACTGATAGATCTTCAAAAAACCCCAAGAATTGGAGTGAAGTTGAGTAGGGGCAACTCTACAGTGGTGCAAAACAGATATCTCGAAATCCGAGAAAGGAAGAAAAACACCCAAGCGGGTGATCATACATTCATACATAAAGAAAAAATGAGGGGCCGCCTTATTAACTCTCCCAAAACAAACCCGGTCTTCCGGACCCGGGATTATCAGCTCATATTTTGGCTCGTCCTCCTCCGAAGTACAGAGCCTGTGATGAGTACGAAGATGAGTGATAAACTCAGCATCGACCAACGGTTCCTCCCCTAGGACCGTAACATCAACCCACTGTGAAAGAACGTCTACAGAAGCCATTTTTGTTTATATAAAAGATGACAGAAACCTACAAAAAGGGAAAAAGAAAAAGAAAATCAATCCCTAAAGAGAGGGGATACGAAGCCAAAACCTACAGACCCACCTATCCACACACAAAACAAAGCATGCAAACACGAGGCATGACGTGAAAGAAGCAAAAACTAACCTTTATCCGAGAAATGAAGGTTGGAGAGAACAAAAATCTTCGAACACAAGAATACAGCACGAGCAAGGAAAGAAGAAGTTTGAAAGATTGCAGAAACGGAAAAATGAAAGAGAGGGAAAGTATTTATAAACACGCTAAGGGGCATAATGGTAAAAGCGGAGCAGTCATTAATAAGATTGCACCGTTACCAAAGCCCTTAATGCTTCCCCAACGGACACGACGCTTGAATTGACGTAACTGTCAGAAACAAAAGGTCGCGAAAATCACGTCGGTTTCTAAGACCCATGTTTCCTCCAAGCAAATCGACTACGAATCCGAGTTAAGTACTTGAACCCAAACTTTAAAGAAAATTTGGGCTCAAGTAGGGGCACTGTTCATACCCTGGCCCAACGCAAAGGCCCAGGTCCAACTAAAAGGCCTAATCTGAAGGATTAAGCCTAGCTAAGTACCGACCTCCATGTAAGTAGTCGGTATCAACCACGACTTGGTCTGAAGAAGTCGGATGTGAGATTAGCTGGCAGATAAACACTCATTCAAATGAGTAACCGCCCCTAAAATCTCTCTAACCGCTTCATAAAGCCATATCTTAACCTCCCCAAGATAATGGGGACGGTTAACACCCTAAAGATACGGCACTACTCCAACGGTGGTTATTGGCTCACCACTATAAATACACTGACACCCCTCAGGTATTTCTAAACCCAATACTCTCTAGACCTGCTCACACTCTTGCTAACTTAGCATCGGAGTGTCTTTGCAGGTACCACCCCCCATTCATCCACGCGAACAAGTCGGACGGAGCCTCCCGAGTTGCAGATCCATCCGGAGTCCTCCTCCTTCTTACGTTTGGGCCATCAAACGCCATCCATCTTATTAATCTCCGGTTACCCACCGTAACACAAACCAAAAACAATATGCCACCGTTCCTTGTGTGGTTCCTCCCAAAATCATGCGCACCACCAACACTCGGGGGATAAAATTATAAAAACTAAATAAATGGATCAACTCTTCTCATTTCAACCATAGTATTTCATTTATTATATTCTCATGATTATGAAATGAACAAAATTGCTTCAACCGTGCATCACTATACCATAAACATCCGTAACTTAATAATCACCATGTTTGCATAGAATTAGGTCATTTCAGGCAAAACAAACATGTAAAATTGTAATGTAGCAAAGACTTGAGGCTTTAAAAATTAAAATGGTAGTCTAAACTCTAAAGTGAATAATAACTAGTTTGACTAAAGCTAGAATACCAAGAAACTTAACTGAATTCTCATACAGCTACGGTTCCAATTTAACAACCAAAACATAGGAATACATAAGATAAATACAGTAAAAAAATGTAACAAAGATAATAATAATCTCTTAAGCAATCATGGCCTAGTTCAATCAACTCTCCGATCAAGGAAGTTATTGTGGTGGCAAAACTAAGCTGTCATGGTAAAGAAAAAAGATCCGAAAATTTGTTTTGGAGCATATAGGAAAGTGATGGGCGTCACTTGAGCTATCGATCAGAGGAAAATATAACAGGCCAGAATCAGATTTATGCAGAACCAATCTTCTATCAGGAAGCATTAGCAAAAGGACATCATGTTCCGAGATGGAGAAGGGTGTTAAAGGATTATTGTACTTGTGACGCCAGAGTTTCACGCGCGAGATCATCATCCAGGATTCCGTTACTCCATAATCCTTCATCATCCACACGTCGAAGACAGTATTATTATGATCTATAGTAAAACAAAGGCAGTTCCTTAAGACTTGCAGCTCTGGATCACAAGTATTGTCGCCGCCGCCACTCAGACGAGGCAACGGCACTTGGCCAAAAGTTTCATTTGCCAAGTCAAAGGAAAGAATTACCCACTTCCTCTCATTAGCAGCAGAACCAGTCAGCTTTGCCATCCAATTGAGAGTGCCGGTGCCACTCACGAATTTCCCAATGGACCCTGACAAACCAACGGCAGGAGAAGGGAATTTGGGACCGATAGTCGAAGAATTTGCACCAAATGTACAAATTACGGTCAAATCTTGTCCTTCCACTGTTACAAGCTTGTATTTGTCATGCACGTGATCATAGCCAAAACCATAATAAGTGAAACAGTTAAACTCAATTCGAAACCATTGGGATGCGGATCCAGTGCAAGGGTTCCACAGGCGGAGACAACAACTCTGAAGATGATGCAAGCACACCAAACCATTGCAGGAGCCTCTAACAACGAGCGCACCAATACGACAGCCCATATCGAAGCTAACGACCTTGGTAGTGGCTGATGGGCTATTGAACAGCGGTTGCAGGGGCAAGAATCCAACTCGGCAGTGGTAGTAGAGGCGATTGTAATATACCAAACGCGACGTTAGATCCCGGTCCGCCGATGAGCGTTGACGAAAGTTGTCCATGGCGAATTGGGGGCTAGAGATTAGGGTTCTCCAAGACTTACACACACACTTGAATTGAAGAAGGGCCCTCACAGGAAGCATCAGCAGGATTTCGACCAGGATGTCGTCTGGCAGCACCGGCAGAGTTGAACAAAGGGGATTGCGGTCCTTGGCCGTGCTTCCGACCAGGTTGCACCCCTCAACAACTCGATCACGAGGAGGGCTCATCAATCCCTCCGCCGCAAAATCCTACTTCTCTCGCTCGAAATGAGAAAAACGCGATAAGGAGAGGTCGAGCCAACCTCTTTTTATTTTTAATTTTAGAAAAAAAGGATAAATAGGTGATTAATTTTTTGATATATGAATATTTAAATCTTTGAAAATTTAATTTTTATTTTTTTAAAATTTAGATATATTAATCTTTTATGTTTACTTAGGTTTATTAAATTCAACGAAAAAATTAAACGTGATTCTTGTTGTTGCTTGATTGATACAGATGCAGATATGAGAGAGTTTTTAAAATTAGATTCAAGGATTGATGTATTCAGATTTTGAAGAGATCAGGAATTTAAATGTATTTTTAAATCTTTTGAAACTTAAATGTCTGGAGAATAAAAAGTTAAAGATCGATTTGTCATTTTCTTAAAATTAAAATTTGAAAAAATTAAAGTAGTGAATTTTTTTAGGTTTAATTATTTTGTTAATCCCTGTAGTTTTGTAAAATTTTCAATTAGGTCCTTATACTTTTTTTCTTTTAATTGGATTTTTGTACCAATTTTTTTTTTAATTAGGTCTCTCTTGACAGTAATTGACTTAATTATATAAGAATCCAACTAAAAAAATAAAATTAGTGCAGAAACTCAAATTAAAAAAAATATAAAAATCTAATTTAAAAAATAAATTAGTGTAAGGACTCAATTAAAAAAAATATATAAGAACTTAATTAAAAATTTTATAAAACTATAAAGATTAATAGAATAATTAATTTTTTTTATAAAAAAATTATTTTTAAATTAATTAGCTCTAATTTACTACCTTTTTAGTTAATTTCTTAGCGGAAGTTAATTTTATAATGTGGTGATGAACTTCCTTACACAAATGCAATTTTCTTTTCACGTTCAATCAACCTCAAATTCTCTTTCGAAATTAAATACAAGAAAAAAGTAATTGGTACGTGTTTTACTCAAATTTTTGTTAATGTTTAAAAGAAAATGTGGATATTTTAATGTCGTAATTGTAATGTCAAATAAAATTAAAAGGAACAAAAGTAACAAATAAACAAATAAATACAAAATATCGGTGACAAAATAAATTGCAGAAATTGAAATAAACAAAAAATTAAAAAGAAGATAAAAGAAGAAACATGAATATAAAAAAGAAGAAGACGTAAAAGTAGAGGAATTTTATTAATAAAAACTGAAAGAAAGCAAAGTACAAGTGTTTGAGTTCAGAGGAATTACTTAAGATTCTCAATTTTACTCTGTGATGCCAAGTGGCTGAGAGCATTTTGGGTTTAAAACTCTATTTATAGACTAACCTAATGTCAGCTAACAGTTACCATTTATACACCAAAGTTCAAATTTAGCACATCTCCTTATTAAGCATACTCTATATCATGATTATCAAATTAATTTATATTTTTGGTGTTTCTCATTCTCATTCATCTTTTTTAATTTTTTCGTTTAATTATTTGCAATCCAAAGAACACCATGTAAAAAGACAAAGTATGACAACTAAAGCAAATATAAAAATAAAAGCAACAAATAAAGATATATTTTTGTATAACTCTAATATAAAAGGTCTATGTCTTTTTCTAAAATAAATAAACTTAAATTTTTAAAATAATAAATTATATTTTAATTTGTATTATATTTAAGTTGAATAATTATATAGAATTATATACAAATTATCAAATAAATATTCTGTAAAATATTTTTAATGTAAAATAATTCAAATTTAATATTAGTTTATATATTTTCTCATCAATATTTAAATAATATAATATTTATTAAAATACAATATATAGTATAATTAATTTATCTATCTGCAAGTCTCACTCTAATATATATATAGTTTGGTCATAGAAAAAGTTTACGGGCCGGCATTTTTATTAGAATATGGCCAGCACTTAACCAGCAAAAGAAAATTGAGTAATTTTATACCATTAAATATAATTTTACACCATTAAAAATATTAATAATAATTACTTAATGGCTACAAATCACAAAATCTGTTAGCCCCTAACCCTCCTCCTTGGCCATATATATACATCCATTGACGAAGATCAAAACAGTGATTTATATCGAAAGGATGAGAAATGTGGTGTTTGTGCCTTTGTTGGCAATAACAAACAAAGCTACTTAATACTAATACAAACTAAAGATCTATAGTGGGTTGTGAGACATTTATCTACAAAATAGATTGATAGCCCTAATAAACAAGACAAGATTAAAGGATCATAGCCCACTAATATCTTTAAAACTAATAATCAAGAAAAACAAGTTAGGGAAAAAGATAGTCGTATCAATAGAAAATTTTTCTTGTTAATTTACTTTGGTTAATTAAGATATTCAAGAATAACTGAAATTAATTTTCTTGAGCTGTAATGGAACAATATAATTAATGTGCGTGTGAAACGTGCATGGGTGTTGAAGAGAGTTTCCTCGCCCTCACGCACAAAGCAGAGGGTGCTTCATCCATTAAGGAATTTAGGTCCTACATGAAAATGTAATCATAGATGTTTGAAAAATAGCATGCATGTGAGGTGGCAAGAGTTGGTGTCGCCACTGCCATGCATCACACAAGTAATTCAGATGGAAGGTTGTGAAGAAAGTACACGCATAAACAGTACCTTTAACCTTTTTCCGTTTATATTTTGAGAGGCACTTCAATTATACCAGTGAGCTAAGTTACTCTTTTCTTCTCTTTATTTCTCAAATCACTTGTATTTACCATCACTTTTTTTGTAGATATCTATTACATGTCATGAATGTGATAACTCCAAACAAGGACATCCTGGAGCTTGTGAGAGAGTTGCTTGAACTCTTAATAAAGGCCAGAAGTTATAGGAGTTTGACCAAGCAAGAGGTAAATGTTTATGCAAACTATGAAAGAAAAAAAAAATGTTTTACCTATCGTTCTATACCAAACTATGAATTCCATTTTTCATCTATTAGTGTCTATCAATTTGTACCTTCATGTTAACTTTGGATTTTGATTTATGTAGATATGCTGAAAACAGCACCACCATCATTACTGTTTGTTGCAAAAAGTCTAGATGATGACGAATGGTATGTAAGAAAGATTGGAGAATAACGCAAAAAAAGTTATGTGAAGTTGAAGAATGTTAGAGTGGAAAAAGGTTGGAAGAGGTTGTAGTGTGTTATTATTTTGCTAAAGTTAAAGAAGAATGACCATTGGTTTATTGAATTCTTTTGATTTCTTGGTTTAATAGTTGTAGTGTTATTATTTGAATGTCACATCTGTTTTTTATTTTGTGAAGTGTTAACCACATGTTAAGTGATTATTTAAATTAAACATTACTCTTCTTTATAGTTATGTAGATATCATGAATGTTATTTGGTATTTGTACGAAAAACGGATCCATCTTTATTCATTTATATATTTTGTTGAATTATTATTATAATGAGAAATTAGAATCAGCGATCGATTTAGCCACCACAACTTGATTCTAAGGTCCTACAACTTGATGCTAGACAATGTTATTGGTTCAACTACAAGAAATTACAATAAGTATAAATAAAAATATTCAAATACAAATTAAAAATTCGTAATTATCATATAATCATATTTGATTTATGTTTAGAGTTGGTTAGTTTCATTCCTTTTACTTAAAAATTTCTTATGCACTATATTTTATATGAATCCTTTTGTCGACATTATATAAATGATTTTATAGAATTAAAGATTCGAAATTCTTATTTATATAGGCTACAATAGATATCCTTAAAAGTTTGGATCTTTATTTTACTAATTTTTTGTTTGGTCTTTCTATTATTTAAAAGTTTTTTTCTTAAAAAAAATTATAAACTTAAGACAATTGGTTGTAAAATTAAAGAATTTACCATCTTTGATTAATTTAATAATTTTAAGTTAATTATTATTTCACATGAATTGGTCTTTTCATTATATTTTAAATTTTTTAATTGGTTTTTCTATTATATTTTAAATTTTTTACAATTTTTTATAGCTTAGATCTTAAATTATGGACTTTTTTGTTTGAATTATGATGTTTTATCTTATCAAATACTTTATTTTTCTTTAATGATTTATCCTGTGAACAGCAAACTATACTATTATATATATTTTACCATGCTTTAATACTTGAATTTCTGAATTAGATTTAAAACAATAAAACACTAATTCAGAGGACAAATACAAAGAAGCTTTGATAGCTGATCTGGTAAAAATATTCTAGATAGTTGATCTATCATAAGAGCAAGTCAAAGAAACTGATTCACATATACATTCACATCTTTTTTATTACAACATTGACAAAACTAATTAACAGTACCTACTATACATTCACATATATACACATTCACATGAAATATTGATATGTTCGGAGTCCCTAGCAGCAGATAACTGTGTTGCTTCTTCACCTTTGTACGAAAATTTTTTTATTCTTTCCTTGCATCCTTGCAAATGCCAGTTAGGCAACCTTTTTGTTATTAAACTTCTCCCACTTCTTCCCGTCAAATGCCTACATAAACTTTTATATTAGTTAGAATATTTGCAATTTACAAGAGAGTGCCAGTTAAAAAATCTTTAAATTTGTATTATATACTCTTTAATATTATTATTAAAGACATTGTTCATATACAAGAGAGTCATATATATGACACTTTCTTCTTTAATTTCTTCTTTTATATGCAATCGACCTCTCTCTATTATATACTCTTCACAAAAAACTATGGTTCTATCACACAGTGTTAAACCTCACAATATATGCATGAGTAAAAAGAAAGAAAGCACATGCACAAACAGAGAATGAAACTTCATTAATTAAATTTAAGTCGGTTAACATCAAATGAAAAGTTTTCAAACACAGGGACCCCTATTTGTTCAAAGGAATTAGATTAATATATTAAGCATTTTTTTTTTGTCTGCTCTATATAGCCAGAAATTATTTTTATTATTTTAAAAGCAAATTAATGTCAAACTCAGGCGCATTTACAATTTGTTTCCTGAATATCTTTTATACCTCTTCTAGAACAATCTACTATTTAGGTTTTCTTTATTTAGATCTTTTCTTCTAATGTTGCTTCACTTGGAGTGGTCTCTTTAATCTAAAATAAAATCAGAATTTTTAAGACAAGTTAGGGTGGTCAAATAAGGCCCTAATTTTCTTTCCTGAACTGCACCTACTAAGCACCCTACTTAAGTACACTTAGCATTATTGATTCATTTAATTACTATAGTGCCTGATTTAGGATGCAACCATGAAAGGAATAATTCAAACTAGTAAAACAAGCATTATTGAATGTGGCACATTTTTTATATAGTGAGTGACCAATCAACAATCGAAGTTAACTTGGTCATAAAGAATTTTTGTCTAGGAGAATATGTAATTCTTCCATAACTTACTTGCACATTTTTTCTCTGTGCAATTACAATAATTATTTTATATAATAGTTTACATAAAAGTACTACGTATGCAATTTCAAGCATTTCTAATAAATTACAGTAAATTAGATCAACTTAAATCATCTAAGTGCTTGTTCATTGTTGAAACTTGAGAGAATTTTTACGTAATATTTTGCATAAACATTTACCTCTTGCCTGGTCAAACTCCTATGACTTCTGGCCTTTATTAAGAGTTCAAGCAACATTTTGCATAAACATTTACCCCTTGCCTAGTCAAACTCCTATGACTTCTGGCCTTTATTAAGAGTTCAAGCAACTCTCTCACAAGTTCCAGGAAGTCCTTGCTTGAAGTTGTCACATTCATGACATGTAATAGATATCTACAAAAGAAATGGTGGTAAACACAAGTGATTTGAGAAATAAAGAGAAGAAAAAAGTAACTTAGCTCACTGGTATATATAAAGAGAGAGAGAGATAGAGTTCTTGAACCTTATAGCTAGTCAAGGCTATACTTGGAAGGATTCAATTTCTAAGCTTCTAGTGAGGCCAATTGAGATATGGATCATCTGATCTATCCCATTAACTTTGAAGTAAATAACAATTACTAGTGTAAGACAAAAAAAAAAAAGGATGTTATAACTAGTAACAAACAAGATGTTGCAGATATGCTAGGATAGATAATAAGAAACATGCACTTTGACAAGATTTTCGATCATCATCAAATATTTTGCTAATTGCTATTCTTAATAGTATAACAGAGGCATTGAGGAATCAAATTTACAAGAACAAAGGAACAAAATACAGAGGTTGAACCAAAGAGTAAAAAAAGTGATGAATTGCAAACCTAACAAGAACAAAGGAACAAAATTGATATTCTGTTTTTTGGTGGATTAATAAGTTCAATACCTAGATATTAGGATTGTTTTCCATAACAACTCAATAATAGGAGAACAACAAAATAAATTGACATGATCAAAACCTTGCTGTAAAACGGTACGAAACACCATTAAAGCATAAATTGACGATAACAAAATGCAGATGTTGAACCAAAGAGAAAAAAAAGTGATGAACTGCAAATCTGAAAAGTGGTGGTCCTCTTTCATTTGTTGTCTTCTCACCGCCGCTCACCACCTTTAGCCGCCGTAGCTGTCGTGATTGCGTCTCACGGTTGGAAAGGGAAGAAGATGAAGATTGAAGAGTAATTTTGTATTTTTCAGATCTTGTTTCTCTCGATCCTTTTGTTTTAAATTATTTAAATTTTGAAATTTAAAAATTAAAGTTTATTGAATTTTGATATTTGTTAGGTTTAGAAGGCTAGTGTTTTCTGAAATAAAAATAAGGATATTTCAGTTTTTTATTAAAAATAAATAAAAGATTGTTTTTGTCGATTTCATATAAATTATAAAGATATTTTAGTAAAATTAGTGATATGATATATATTTTAAAAAAAAATGTAAATACTGACGTGGATAATATAAGTTACATGTCAAATTTTTATTTGTCAACGTTTTTATCGTACTGATACGTATAAAATTATCATTATACTGTAGCAAACACTTTTTTAATTTCCTGACTTGGCTAATAATGAATCGTGAGTCACTATTTATTCCAATGAGAATTAAATATTTATGCCATTCTTAAAACACATACCATTAGTAACGAATATCCTAATATATTTAATTTTATATTTCTTAACAAATTATTCAATTTTTTAGTAAAATATTACAAACATATTCACTAACTGCCTTGATAAAAAATAATACTGCATAAAATAAGTAAATAATATATATCAAAATTATTTTTTTTCAAATATTAACGTTACAATTAAAATTATTGAGCTCTTCTCGCAATTTTTCTTCAAAATCAATTTTTAAATTTTTTATTTATCTTTTAAAAAATTTAAAAGTACAACTATCACAATATTCTCGTTCACATCTTTTAAAATACAACTTGTTCAACATCTAATTTTTCAAAAACAAAAAATTCGGACAAAAAATATACATTTAATAGATTTAATGACAAAAAAAGAATATTTAGCGTTTGGTGGAGAGACAGAGATGGAAAGACTGAGACTGAAACAAAAAGACTAAGAGACAGAGATTGAAATAAATCTCAGTATTCTGTTTGGTGCAAAATGGAAGACAGAAATTGAAATAAAAATGAAACTCTAATTTAATTAGCACAAAGGATAAAATTAGAATTAATTAATTGAAATGAGGGTATTTTAGGTATAAAATGTTATTAAAGTTTCAGTATCCATCTCTAAAAATTTTAGTCCCCTGTGTCCCTACTTTTTGGAGATGCTGAAATTTTGGAGACAGAGACATAAATTTTAGTACCAGTCCCTGAACCAACAAACATGATACTGAGTCTCAATCTCTCAGTCTCTATCTCAGTACCTCAAAACAAACGCTACCTAAGGACTTTGATTAATGTACTGATTTTTATTTAAGAATTGAGTTTCGTTCTTCATCCTAAGGATTAGAGTATATTAAAAAATAACTCTAATCTGAATTGAATTCTCCTAAATATTGGAAAAGTTAAAATCATTAAAATTAGGCTAAAAACTCTTTCAGTCTTTCTTATAATTCTTCAATTATCTAAAACTAATTTGATACGTGACATATAATTAGGTTTCTTTTGGGTTCTCAAAAATGGTATGACTTATAAATCAGAGATTGTACTCAATCTTTTAGCATAATTAATTGATCAAAGAATTTACAGTTGATTAAGTTAAAAGAAGTTAAATTACAAAGAAATTGGAGTTCAATTACTTAGAGTTTGCCATGAATTATATCTTTGTATGATCAAAATAGTTAGCAATAATTATTAATCCTGAAATTAAAATTAAACACTATCATGCCTGTTCAGCCACTTTTCTATTGTTTTTAAGAGATTAATTTTTAATTTATAATTTTATTTTTAAAATTATAAATTTGATAAAATAATTTAAATATTAAAAATAAAAAATTTAAAAACAAAAATAAAAATTTTATAAGTTTTTTAATTTTTAGAATGTATAAAATTTATAAATTTAAATTAAATAAAATATTAAATAAATTTATTAGGTTGTTATTACGTGTAACAAAATCAAAATAAAGATTTAAAAATATTATTAACAACTAACTATTTATAAACGCTATTAACTTTATTTATTTAGTTTTAATAATATTTAATTTAAAACAAAAATAAAAATTTATTTATTTTTAATAGTATTCTTAAAGAATATTTTTAGATCATATTTTTTATTAGTAAATTTAATATATCTAATTTATTATCCATTTAGTATTGAATATATTCGAGCACACACTAATATATATTGCAATTTTTGTTAAAAAATTATTTAATTATTTTTTAATAATTAAATTTTAGAATTTAATTTGATAAAATAAATACTCCAATTATCAGTCTATATTTCATTTATGATTGATCTTTTTTAAGTATATCTGGTAATATTTTTTCTACCATGCGGACTATAACTCGAATAATTTGCATCTTCTAACATAGCTCAACTCCAAAATCAATGTATAAGACTAGCCTAAAGATGCATTATAGATAAGCTCATAAGTCGAAACACGATGATGTTCTCTTCTTTCATTAATAATCTTTATTATTCTTCTACTTTCAATCTTTTCTATTAAATTTCATTTATCAATGTTCCTGATTGAACTATAAATTATCTCATACACGATCAAAATAAATCACTCTGCCACGAATCTTTAAAAATCACATACATTCAGCTCACTAAATATCCAATCGAGATATATTTCGTCATCAAAACATTCATGTTACAAAGTTATCCGCAACCAATTTTTCAGTACTGAAACAGACTTACAATTCGAACGGTCAAATTTCAAAAGCAAATTATAAATCAATCAATACTAAGTCAAACTGCTCAGGTTTATCCAAGAGATATCCTAATCCAATATTCAAACTCAGTTCTCTTTACCAAAGTACAGTTCGGCTTTTAAAGCAGATCGGAACTCTTATTCCTCTATTATCTGATAAGCAATTTCAGATACTATCCACAAACAAATGTTCCAACAATTTAAACAAATATCTAAAAACGAAAATTGATCCAGTGGTTGATTAATAACAAAGTTCAAACCACAACAAATGGCTTAATCAATTAATCAAAACCAAGCTATACTTCAGTATTTTAAACACATAAGCTACTAAGCTATCTATCATTTCGAACAAACCGACATCTATAAGTCGAAAACACTCCAAACAACCTGACACCTACGAGTCAAAAAAATTTCAAACAACCGATCTATAAGTTGGTACAACTCCCATGCATATTGGCACCGTCTACACTATGTCCAACCCAAGCTGACCTATTACGTCGGTCCACCAACTTGCCAAACAACTCGGCAGCAACCAACCCTATCTATTTGACCTATCAACAACAATCCTCATCAATTACCACTAGTCATACTTATTCAATTTTATAATTTCAAGAACAACACACATCAATTAGTATATCTCATACAATATCTATAAATATTCGCCAAATCATATCCATGTTTTCTTCTTTATATTTTTCATCAATATTTCTACTCCTTACAAGCCAAAAACAATTTTTTGATCAAACTATCCCAAAGCATCAACTGACATATAACACGATTACTATGCAAATAATGCTACCCTATCAATCTACACACTAAAATAACAATTTCACAATACTCACACATCATCTGTAGGAAATATATAGACATATCAGAGCAAAAACATAACATATACAAGGTAAACGAGTTCACCCAATAAAGTTGGGTAGCCAGTTCATCAAAACAACCAAATCCACATTACAAAGTTCAACAAAACAAAACATAAACATACAAACATTGTTCAAACAAAACATACAATTTCAATCCTTTCAAACTACTGAGGGGTGGCCATATTATCATCCCCACTCTCCTTCTTCACATCATCAGCAACAAATCTCCCATTGAGAACCATCTTACATGGGTCCTTCATACAAAAATCAACTGTTGGTGCAATAAACCTGGCCTGATTAGAGACTCTGTCAAATCCTTCAGCCAACATTTTCAAACCATAACTATATTTACTCTCTTCTACATTTTTCTTTTCCAAGGTCAGTTCAGCAATCCTAACCTCTAGCTTGGTTTTTTTGGTTTCAAAGAGTTTCTCTTTTCCTTCTAGAAGTCTAACTCTATCCTTCATGCTCTCTTCATCTTTCAAAATAAGCTCCTTATGAGCATTCTACAACTCCATTTCCTTTTCAATTTTATTCTGGACAAGTTTGTTCAACTCTTCTCTATCCATTGCAACATTCCTATGTTTCAACTCACAGGTCCGACCTATACATATAAGTCGAGCCCCTATGACCTACATCACAAAAAAAAAACAAATTAGCAAATACATTTTTCAATCACACAAATATAATCAAACTATCTATATACCTACAAGTACTGATCCAGCACCACATCACCAATATCATTTACAAACTTCACATCAAAAGGAGATTGTGCATGCTCCTCGGACAACTTGACAAATGGAAAATGATCACTCCAAAGAGAGCTCGTATCCTCAACCCCTTTGAAGGTATGCAACTCTTTTTATTTAGAAATATAAGACTCAACCTCCTCCAACGTGGGATCTTTCACCAATTACCCACCTCCCACAAGATCTATCATATCTTGCATGCTGCCTCCAACACCAGCTTTCCTTTTCTTTACACTAACCACCTTCTTCCGTTGTTGCTCCATCTCGGTACCACCCTTAACCCTAACAGTGCTAGCTGAACCTTCTCTTTCTGCATGTTTTGCCTTGAAAAAGGCACGCAAACTGCATAGAGTAACTTTTGGACCTTTCTCACTTGCAAACATGAAACACAAACGTTTAATAAAAGTATTCATACCATATCAGAACTATACAAATACAAAATTACCTATATAATCAGCTAAAGCATCTCTATCAAATTCATATTCTAATAGTTTAGCCACCGATAACAATCTATGAAAAGACACTCTATCAACCAGAAAATCTACAATCATCTCTTCCTTACTACCCATATAATCCATTCCTAAGATTTGCCTTGGTCGTGGATCCCAATATAACGGAAATCTCTCAATCAACATTTCAACTACATAAAAGGGAAAGCTATCTTCTGCTGACCTAACCTTGAAAAATATTTCCTTGAATCTTTTGAAAGAGGATTTAAAAGTGCAAAATATTGCTCGGCTAGGACTCCCACTAAGAGTTATCCAAACTCCCTTTTCACTCCTTTTGACTGAAACAGAGCAAAAAAAACCCAGTAAAGATTCTACCTTTAGGAACTCCATCAAAATCTCAAAACCCCCGAACAAATACCCATGCATTTGGGTGTAATTGAGACAGGGCACATCTCAATTGAGTAAGCACACCAAGCTCAAACTCAGTAAAAAAAAACTTCACATTCAATTCAACTAAGACACATGAATACGTGAAGAAAAACTAAATACCCTCTCCTCTATGGAACACACGATCAAAAGTCATACATGGCAAAAAATTCAATCTTAAATTCACACCTTTCCTGACCCAACAAATTGTCCCCAACTAAGCCACACTATCATCATCATCAAACACTGCACATGCTTCTTCACCAGCTCAGCACCCAATCAAACGGATTATTCATGTCCCATATAAACTCCTCATCAACTATGCTATCCTCATAATCTTTTTTTTTCTTTTTTCATTTTCTTTTACCATCTCGATTTTTCTATCCAGAGGCTACTACACAGAGTCCACACACGCTGTAGAAGAAGAAAATGCAAGACTGATAAAATAGACTAACTCCTATTCTCCATCCTCAAACCATAAGACTCAAACAAAAAATACCAAACGACTTCACATAATGTATGTGTCCTTTTTAAAAAAATCCCTAACCCAGGTTCTACCTATCTTTTACCACAGTTAAGTAATCAATGATCACGATTACAAACTCTTTACTTTCAGATTCCATCAGAACTATTCATTTAAATACCACACAAACCGGTTATAATCACCTTGGTAAATAGAAAAATAACTGCAGGTTATAGCTACCTCTATCACCTCGTTTACTATCTGTATTAAATATTATTCTTTTCTATTTCATTTACTTTGTACCAATTAATTATTATTCATTCCATTTACTCAAATCAAACTAATAATTATAAGTCAGATTCAATCCAAACAACTCGACAATTATACGTCAGAATAACTCCAATAAAATTTTTATCTATAAGTCGGATTCAATCCAAACAACTTGACACTTATATGTCGGAATAACTCCAATCAAATTTGCATCTATAAGTTGGAATCAGTCAGAAAACAAGCCGCTACATACCAACACATTTTTTTCAAAAAATATTTTATTCTCCAAGCCATCAAATCAAACTTGGGGCTTATCCTCATTATTTAACCATTATTTCTAATTATTCTCAAATTTCTTTTACTTTATTGTTCACCTAAAGCTATTTTCAAGCATAACTATCTTTTTTCAATATACAACAAGTTGAGCTTAGGGGTTACTATTATTACTATCACTATTCCGAGCTATATTTATTATTACCATTCTGATTTATAGCACCATAAAAACTCATAAGCTCAACCCGTCATATTAAAAAATACCACAGGTCAAGCTTGGGGTTGTGATCCGGTAGTTATAACACGGTTAAACTATGCCTATAAATCAGAATCTAAACCCAATAACAAATGTGATTTATCTTCAGTTAGAGAGAATCTCGCTAATAACAACCCACTCAGAAACAAACTCAAATGATGACCGAAAGATCAGGCAGATATCTCAACCTCTCTGAAGACATAACATTCTATAAATACCAAACCCTAACTTCGTAATAGGTACGCTACTCACTCTGGGTAACATTATACTCATTTTCTATTCTTAGTAACTTGAGCATCGAAGTGTCTATGCATGTGTTTGCCGCCGCTATTCCTCGATCTTGAAGTTGATGTATACCTCATCTGTCTCAGGTGAAGGTAGCTCAATCCTTGAACAGGATGAGTTATACACCATCCGAGGCTTACCACGTTGAACGTTTGGCCCCCACTGTGGGGTCGAGTTTACTTAACCTCACTATCGTCTTTTCTATCTCATTAGCTACCCTCTTTTGCAGGTATTAATAATGGCAGAAAAGCAAAACAATCTACCTCCTCAACTCCTTACTATAGCCGAAATATTAGTGATCAAGGAATCATTAAAAGCAAAAATTCAAAGGTTAATAGAACTTGGCGCAGGATAATCATGAAGACCTGACACTTTTTTAATTTATCGTTTCTGTGAGTTGGATATATTTTAGACATGACACATATGTTTGACATACGTATTTTCTGTATCTAATTGTGTCTTAAGAAAAAATTTAAAAAATTTTCGGATACATTTGCACACATCTAAATACCATCACGTGTTAGTATGTTCATCCTTATTCTTAATATGTATTCTTAATGAATTTAGAAAGAGTATATATTATTAAATATTAATTATTAAAATAAAAAATATTTTAAATATTTTATATAATTAAAAAAACATTAAAAATAATTTTAAAAAACAATTTACATTTTAATATATATCAATAAAATATTAAAATATAATTATAATTTTTTTAAAAATATTTTATATATATATTATATATTCGTGTTTTATAAAAATTTTAAATTTATATACCTACATATCTCATATTATATTGTGTTTTGTGTCCGCATCCAGTTTCTGGACATCACATGGGATCATCAATAGGGTTTAAAATATACAGAACTCCATATTTTACACCGACAAATATAAGTGTGTCCGAGTCGAACATGAATAATTAAATTGAAGCAATAAATCGTAGGTGCTACATGAGTTTTAAGCTACAACACTACCTTTTTCAACTAAATCGTGGTATATCAGTATATGTATGTATGGGGATTAGTTAAACTTTTCGAAGAACTTAAAACCTAAGGTGAAACAACGATTTACACATAGATCTAGTTAATATGAATTCTGGATAATGTCCTAGTTTTACATTTTAATTTAAAACCTCTATAAATTCTACAATTTATATTAAAAGTGAAGGAATAAAATTATAATTATTTTAATTTTAAGATAATCAAATAATTTTAGTATTATAATAATAATTTAAATAAATAAATTATCCTTGGAATAATGAAATTTATAACTTGATTTAATAATGATAAAGTTAGTGCATATGTAATGTACAAATAAATAATAATATTATAAAATAAAATAAATTAAAAGGATAATGAAACTTTATATCAACCTAATCTTAAAATAAAAAATTTCAGGTAAAAGAAAACGGCACACTACCACAATGCTCAGATACGTACCTAAGAATAAGAAAATTCTGTTATGAGAACCGTCATCTGACCTACTTATATATAATTATAAAAAAAATATTATTTATATATTAAAATTAATTATTAATATATTTATATATAAATATATGTATTATTTAAATTTTTTTTTACCAAAAATAAGAAAACTCAAATTCCCAATTTCTTATATGACTATAGAAAGATTATGTCATTTAAGATATAATTCATTGACTTATTTAATTTATTAAAAATATATATTTATATTTTATACTAATAACTAATTTTAATAATTAATTTTATTGTACAACTAACAATAATATAATTTAAAGGAAGAGGGTCAAACAACATAAAATATTAAAATGGTCAAAATAAGGCAGAGTTGGGTCCTCTACGCACGTTACCAGCTATATCCACCATTCCACCCTATTTAATTAGCACCGATCCAATTGCCGATTCCAACCCCCGAAAAGAAAAAGGTTACACAAAAAACTCAAAGATCCAGAAATGCTACAAGTATTAGCTATCCCTGCAGCAATTCTCCTTGTGATATTCACATTCATCATTCTATCACCGTTTGTGTTGAATCACGCAAATGGGAGTACTAAAAAACTGCCACCGGGTCCAAAGCCTTTACCAATTATTGGTAACCTTCACATCTTAGGAAAACTCCCACACCGCACCCTTGCGGCTCTTGCCACTAAATATGGACCCATAATGTCCCTAAAGTTAGGACAACTCCCGGTGGTTGTGGTTTCTTCTCCAGAAGTTGCTGAGCTCGTTTTGAAAACTCACGACTTGGTTTTTGCAAACCGGCCTAAGCTTCAGGTCAGCTATAAAAATAAAAAGTTTATAAAGAAAAATAGTTAGATTATTAAGAATTGTATATATTATTGATCAAATTTTTTGAATTTCAATGGGATATGAGTTGGCTTTTTTATTAAAATAATTTTTTATTTTTTATTTTAAATTAGAAATGTATTAGGAGAACATTATAATTTATTGTTTTTTAGTAATTAATATTTAAAAGTGTGGACTAAAATATGTTGTTAGATTACTAAATTAAAAAAACTATATTAATGACTAAAAAAATGCTCAAAAATAATAAATTTTTATTAATCTTTTAATATATTATTTTTTTAAAATTATTATAAAAATATATTTTTGTATATTATATCTCAATTTGGTTAAGTTAGTTACGTTTTTTTTTTGTTGTTCATGCTTGCAAAATTAGATGTTTTTTTTTAAATTTTGGGAGTAGTATATATTATTGATCATTTTTTTTAAATTTCAATAGGATATGAGCTGACTTTTTATTCAAATAAAATTTTTATTTTTATTTTAAATTATTGTAGAAGAAATTATATTTTTGTATATTATATTTGAATTTCTTTAAGTTAGGCTTTCCTGACTTTTCGTGCCAGTAAATTTGGATTTTTCTTTAATTTTGCTAGTACAATTTCCGAAATTAGACTCGCCACAAAATTTGAGATAATACACGAAAATAAATTCTTTTTACAATGATTTAAAACATAAAATAAAAAATTATTTAAATAAATAAAAAAAGGGAGATACGAGTCCCAAAAGGCAAAAATTAACTAAAATACATAGATTAATCTTTACTTGGCAGGTAGTAGAAACTCTTTCTTATGGCCGAAAGGGGTTGGTGTTTACGGAGTACGGTGGTTATTGGCGGAACGTGAGGAAGTTGTGCACCTTGCAACTTCTAAGTGCATCAAAAGTTGAGATGTTTGGTCCTTTGAGGAAGAAGGAGTTGGGAATGTTGGTGAATACACTTAAGAAGGCTTCGGATTCACGTGAGGTTGTGGATCTTAGTCAGTTGATTGGGGAGGTTGTTGAAAATGTCACTTTTAACATGATATTGGGTCGTAGCAAGGACAATAGGTTTGACCTCAAGGGCCTCATTCATGAGGTTATGTACTTGATTGGTGCCTTCAATCTTGCAGATTATGTGCCTATCTTAGGTTCATTTGATCTTCAGGTATGCCCCTGTCTCCTCTTAATTTCTGAACTTAGATCTTGAGGACATTGGTAAAATAATAAAATAAAGAATTAATTATTATTAAATTTATAAAAGTTACTATATATGAATTTTATTATTTTAATTATTTTATTTATTATTTATCAATTTTTTTACTTTAGAATAACTTGATTTTAATTAATTTATGTACCACGTTGTTTTCTATTTCAAAAACAGGTAAATCAGTTGGACTGACTTATTTTTTTTGGTTAATGGATTTAAAATAATTTTAAAAAATATATTTTATATAAATATATTATTTTATTATATTTATTTAACTCTAATTGAATTTTTAAACTATTGTATCTCTGATTCTATCTCATTTGATTTCCAAAACCTTGCTAAAATACCAAACCTGCATTTATTATCAAATTGCATGATCACTTTTGTTTTTCAAATTATTTATTTATATGTCGTTATTATTTTTGTTACAGTGATATTTTAAATTTACCACTAACAAAAATAATGATATATAACTAAATATTTTAAAAAATATACTTTAATAATAAATTTAAAAAATAGTATATTATTAGTTTTTTTTATGATTATTTGATACGGAACTCAGATAAGATGGAAAATTAAAAAAAAAATTCCTCTATCTCAATTTAATTTTGGACGTCTATCTCTCACGTTTACACTTAAACTTTTTTAAAACTCATAAATTTTTATTGATCAAAATTAAGAGGAAAAAAATGACTACCAAATTGTAGAAAATTTTTATCTCTTAAGTATAAAATTTCAATTCATAAGTTTATTAAAATAAAAATGGGTGAAATTATAATTAGACTTAAAATAAATAAAATAACATAAATATAAAATAAATCTTAAAATAAATATTAAAAAAATAATACCTATTTGATTCAACTTGATTAATGAGAATCTTCAATACAACTTGTAAATAATAAGACGTTTGGCTTTCTATAATTGTTAATCATTGTCTTGTCCAATTCTTAATACATCTCTTTAGCAAATGATTTAGCTATGTTTGTAAAACATTTTTTTATTCTCTTAGTTATTGCTCTTGTAATTGGATCAATTGGCATATGACAGTTCTCAGTTTGTCTCACAGAATTCGTATCATTTCCTCCCTCTTGAAAAAAATTCGTCCTCGAATCTGGATCCAAATCAAAAGGAAAAAAGGTCAGAAATCTTAAAAGTAACTGACACATTATACTCACCTGAAAGGTCAATCTTATAAGCATTGTTATTAATTCTTTCAAGCACCTAAATAGACCATCACTCTTAGGGTCTAGTTAGATTTTCTTTGAGTAGAAAATCTCCCATTTCTCAAATGAACCCATACCTAATCACCAGATTCAAAGATAAGTTGTCTTCGACCTTTATTCACCCTTTGAGTTGTCAATCTAATTTTCTTTTCAATCAACTCACGTGCTTTTAAGTGCATTGTTTTAACCTTTTCACTTTTATCTTCTGCATCCAAACTAATAAGATCACTCAAAGACAAAGGCAATAAGTTCAAAACAGTTAAAGCATTAAAACCATGCACGAGTTTAAAAGGAGAAAAACCTGCAGAAAAATAAATTATTTTATTATAAGCAAACTCAATAAAAGGTAAACAATCTTCTCAAGTTTTTAAATTCTTACCAACAACAGCACGTAATAAGATCCTCAATATTCGATTTACTACTTCAGTTTGACTATCAGTCTGAGAATAACAAGTAGTAGAGTATAATAATTTTGTGTCCAATTTATCCCATAATACTTTTTAAAAATGACTCAAAAATTTTACGTCGCGATCAGAAATAATAATTTGGGGAACACCATGTAAGAGCACAACCTCTCTAAAGAACATATCAGCAATGTTTGTTATATCATCAGTTTTATGGCTTGCAATAAAATGAGTCATTTTACTAACCTGTCTACCACAACAAAAATGCTATCTCTACTTTTCCTAGTTCGAAGCAAATTAAGAACAAAATTCCTAGAAATATCAATCCATGGATGCATAGGAATAGGTATGGGAATATACAAATCATGTGATAAAGACTTAGATTTAACCTGTTTACATGCAATACACTTAGCACAAAATTTTTTAACATCTCTACGCATGTGTGGCCAGTAAAAATATCCAGATAACACATTCAATGTCTTTGTACACTAAAATAACCCATCAAATCCCATTATGTGATTCTAGAATAAGTAAGTCTCTAATAGAACAAGCAGGCACACAAATTCTATTACCACGAAACAGAAAATCATCATATTTATAAAATTTGTTAAATGTACCATGTTTACAAGAGGCATAAATAACAAAAAAGTCAGAATCAGTTGTATAAAACTCCTTTAAAAACTCAAATCCTAACAACTTAGAAGTAAGTGTAGTAATCAAAACATACCTCCTAGATAAAGAATCAATAACTACATTCTCTTTACCTTGTTTAAAGGCAATCATATATGAAAATGACTCAACGAATTCCACCTATTTATTATATATATATATATATATATATATATATATATATATATATATATATATATATATATATATATATTTATCAAATTTACCTTGTTCTTTTAGATACTTTAAAGATTCATGATTCTTGTGAATCACAAACTTTTAGGTAAGAGATAGTATTACCGAACTTCCAAAACTCGAACCAAAGCATATAATTCTGTCATAAGTTAAATATTTGCGCTGAGCTAAATTCAAGTTTTCATAAAAAAAAAGCAATGACTCGTTTTTTTTGCATAAAAATAGCACCTATACCAATCTCAGAATCATCACATTCAATCTCGAAGGTTCTATCAAAATTAGGTAAAACAATAATAGAGACAGGACACAAATAATTTTTTAGGTATGAAATGTAATTTCTTTTTTCTTTTCCCATTTAAATTTAACATCTTTTTTTATAACCTCTGTGAGAGGCACATCAATAATAGGAAGTTTTTTCACAAATTTCTTGTAAAACCTAACTAAACTATGAAAATATTTTACCATAAAAATATTTTTAGGTGTTGGCCATTCACAAATAGCCTTCACCTTTTCTTTATTAACTTCAACTACATTCACACTCACAACAAAATTAAGAAATACAACTCTATCAATACAAAATGTGCAATTTTAAGATTGGCATATAATTTTTTTTTCGGAGCACTTTTAAAACAGCTGAAACATATGACAAGTGGTTATCCAAACAAGTACTATAAATGAGAATATCATTGAAATAAACAATAACAAATTTATTCAAAAATTCTTACAAAACATGGTTCATTAGACGCATAAAAGAACTAGGTGCATTAATTAACCCAAACCCACTCACATAACTCATGTTTGGTTTTAAATGTAGTCTTCCATTTATCTTTGAATTTTATTCTAATTTAATGATACCTACTTTTTAAATCACTTTTAGGGTGAATTTGGTTCAGATATTAGTTTTCATTCCAAAAATATCATTTCTAGAAATACAATATCAAAGAATGAGATTACTTGGCATATAGCATTTCTATGTTTAATTAGTTTACAAAATCTAATACTTTGAAATTGTGTAATATTCTTGGAAATGAGTAATTTTTTGTTTTGTTGGTTAGATCATATTATGTAATATATTAAAATTATCCTTATTCATTTAAATTAAAAGGTTAATGACTAAACTTAATAAATACATGAAAAAAATTTACTTATAAAAGTATTTCAAGATAAATTTAATATAATTATTTTTAGATAAAAATATTTATTTTTATTTCCAAAAATATTTCCAATATCAAAATTTTTTAATGTTTTTAAAAAATTAAATATAAAACTAATTGATTTACATTTACAAAAAATACCTCTAATAATAAATTTACTATACTATCCCTATAATAACAAATATATTTAATTAAAATTATTATTGAGTCTATTTTTTTTTTAAAATTCACTAAAATATTTCTAATATCAAATATCTTTAATTCAAATTAACATTATCATAATTAAAATTAGCACAAAATATTTATCTAATTATATAATATGTCAAAATTACTCTCGATCATTCAAATTAAAAAATTAATTATTATACTTAATAAACACATAAAAAAATCTACATATGAATATATTTTTAATTAAAAGGTTAATATTATTATTTTTGGACAAAAAATATTTTTATTTTCAAAATACCTTTAATATCAAATATTTTTCACCAAAATTATTATTGACTCTAGTTTTCTTAAAAAATTAAATATAAATCTAATCAAATATTATTACTTTTTTACATTTTGAATTTATAAAAATACTCTAATAATAAATTTATTAAAATATCTTTAATAACAAATTTATTTAATTAAAATTATTATTGATTTTAGTTCTTTTAAATTTATTAAAATATCCCTAATATTAAATATCTTTAATTCAAATTAACGTTATCACAATTAAAATTAGCAAAAAATACTTATCTAAATTTTTAAAAATTTCATAATTCATAATTCGGTTTTATAATCTATAGTTGAACTTATGTAAGATAAATTTCAACAAATTCTAATCATATGTATTAAAAAATTTTATTATTATCCAAATCAAAGTTACAAAGAAATTATAAAAGTAAAAAATTACTATCACTAATAAGTATACATGCACAACTCTTGTACAAGAACACAAACACATCAACAAAATAAAATCATTAGGATAGATAGTCTCACACACAAAAAAATGATCACAATTATCAAACTATCTTCTTCTCTATTAGTTCCACATTTTTTGTGCAAGTTGATTTCTCTATCTATTCTAAGTATATTTTGATATACTATCTCATCAATAGGATCTACAACCATCACAAAATTTTTTCGTTTAAGTAGATGTACCACTAATAACTACACTCTACAGCATACATAAGAATATAATTCAATACAAATTATTTACAAAAGAAGACAACAAGTCAAGAAAAGCAAAAAATATTAACGATAATTCAGCTGCTTCTAGGTCTGTAGTATAAATGGCACTAGAAGATGCATGTCATTATTTGAAATTTCTAGGTTTAGAGCATTTTGAGAATTGCATGTATGAGACAGGCAGCAAAAATAAACATTAAAAAAATACCTTTAATTATAACAAAACTGAGAAACTGTCTTGCGACGCAAATATAAAATATTGTGTCGGATTCAATAAAGGAACATCGGATCCTTCATCAGGCAGTGGAAATCAAAGGCATAAACTAAGCACTCTCTTGGAAAAACCCATAGAAAAATAAAATTAAAAAAATCTCAATCATCAAAGATCCAAAGGGAGATCCAATTGAAGAAAGATCAAAACTTCAATCAAGATGCAGCGAAAGCGCACCGATTGAATAGTACCCAAATGGCCATATCTTAAGATATGAGGGGAGGCACAATGAGATTAGGAATCAGAGGACAAGGTTCATTATTTGCTCTATGCCTCCCCAACACCCTCGGCTTTGCTTTCTTCTCTTTCCAATATTATAAAACGAGGCCTGAAATAATTGAAAGTGCATACAATTGAAATTGAAACATCCAAATTGACACACTTATGCTGCATTTGCTTCATCAACCAATTAAAAAAGAAATTTGTTACTACTAAGCCAAACATGAACAATACAGGATTGATGACTACTACTGCAAATAAATCCAAGGTCTAAATACACAAATAAACAAATACCACACTAACATACAGAAGACCCCATGTTTCAATAGAATAAAACTCCATAAAAATCAATATCACTTTGAAAAGAAAAAATTGCAAAAACTTTCGATCATTGTTGTGGTATAGTGTTCCGGTTAAGAAAACAGTTAACAACATATTTCAAGTTTTCAACTAACAACAAACTTTTCTAGTACTGAATATGGCAACTATAATCAATACATAATACACATTCTCTCGTAACAAATCTTCATCTCAATTCATTATGTACAAATATAGTCAAGTACAACATCTTTTATGATAGAACTTCTTTCAGTAAACTTAGAAATAGCAAGTTTGACAACATTACACGAAGTAAACAGTCAAATATGTCATAAACAAATCAAATTTCACTAACATATTAATGAATAAATCAAATACTACCATAAACTACATCATACGTCATATATTTCATTGCTGTCAATAAAAATCATCAACATATATTTGCAAGTAACTTTATAAAAATCAGTCACTATTTTCAACATTCACCAACTAACTCACAGCACAAATAGAGTTCAGCCAAATAATAAATAAATAACAAACAAAAAATAAAATTAAAAAATAAACAATATAAAAAAGCCAATTGCAGCACTAATAGTTTAAAAAAATATTAAAAGAGAAACATAGATGAATACCTAAATTTCTAAGATGACAAGCAATCATAGATACATAAATATTCAATATCCTTAACCCAATCCTTAGCCGAAGAAGAAGATCTTGTGCTTGAAAAAGATGAACAAGATTGTAGAAGACAAATTAAACTCTCTCTATTGGTTATTGCTGAAACGCAAGGAGGGAGAGAGTGAGGAAGGCGTGGTGAGAGGGAGGTGTGGTGACGACATGAGTAGGAAGCACAGCTTGAGTAGACGCGGAGGTGAGAGACGCACGAGCAGTCGAGCTCAGATGGACGAAAGAGGCCAGACGCGACCACACGACGCGAAGGATTCGAATAGAGTTGGGGTGATGTCGGTGAAAATACAGTGGCGGTGAACCGAGGTGAATCTTCCTTCTAGAATGATGTGCGTGGTGGTTGTGCAGACTTAAAAGCGACGGCAAGGTGGCGTCGATGCCGGTGGAGCTTCCATGTTTTGGGGGGAAAAAGCTCTATTAGGATTTTGATTTGTGGTAAAATGAGAATGGAGAGATCCAGAAAAGAGGGTTTGTTATTTAGATGAGGGTAGTTTGGTCTTTTTTCTTTTGTTATACAGATTCCATTTCCATTGGAATTAAATATACCTTAAGGAAAGGTGGAAATTAAAATGATAGTATTTTAATTTCTTAGAATAAAACTTACCTAAGAATAATTTTTCAAACCTTGAACTAAACATGGGAATATGATATTCCCATCTTAAAAATTTTGGGAATATTCTATAATTTTCTCGACCACACACACTTAGTGAATATGCATATACCATTCATCAACCATGTTATCTAACCTAGGGATAGGATAACGATACTTTGCCGTAATCTTATTTACTGCACTACAATCCACACACATCCGTCAAGTACCATCCTTCTTTGGAACTAACAAAACTAGTACAACACATGGACTCATACTTTTTTTGATGTGACCTTTGGCTAGTAATTCCTCTACTTGTCTTTGAAGTTTTTTTTTTTGTCTCCTCAGAGTTACTCATATAGGTTGGTCTATTAGGAAAGCTAGCACCAGGAATAAAATCAATTTGGTGCTTAGTCCCTCATAATGGAGGAAAACCACTTGGCACGTTAGTAGGAAAGACACCTGCAAATTCCTGTAACAAAGAGACAAATCTATTTGAAAAATTTGGATCAAGTTCCGTGTCAAATAATAAAGTATCTATAAACCGAACCATAATCATAGCTCTCTGCCTATTAAAGCAATCTTTAAATCTCTTTCTTTTGCAAAGAAATACAATTTTCTCTCAACTCTCTCATTTTTCTCTGTATTTGCACTATTCTCATGACATGTACTCTTTTCTTTCTTTTCACTCACCTTAGGGCCTTTTGCTATATTCTTTTCTCTCGTAGCTTCTTTTCACTCATATTTTTTCGACCTCACATCCCATTTTTCTCTTAGTATCCTGTTGAACCTTCAACTGGTCAAGGTAAATCTCCTTAGATGATAATGAAGCAAGAGTGATCTTACGACCACTAAAATCAAAGGAGAGCCAATTCGTATAACCATCATAAAATGCTTGACGGTTGAACTGCCAAGGTCTCCCCAATAATAAATGACAAGCTTGCATTGGCACCACATCACACAATGCCTCATCAACATACTTTTCAACAGAAAATGCAATTGTTACCTGCTTGTCAACCTTGATCTAACCGTTGCCATTCAACCACTGCAACGTATATAGTTTAGGATATCCAACACATGTCAAACCTAATTTGTCCATCATATCAGTGTACTAAGTACATTAGTCTAACTTCCACCATCAATAATAAGATTACACACTTTTTCACCCACCAAGCATCTAGTGTGTAACACCCTACCGCACAGAACTTTACATCTATGATGTAAAACAGAGGTGGCGAGATACTACGACCTTTAAAAATAAAATATAAATACGTATAATAGTAAAAAGAATGTAGTATAATAGGAGTCTTGAAGAATAGGTAAAACAAAATCGCAAAATTAAAAGAACAACGCTCAGGATGTAAGGTTACGCGTACGAAGAAAGCTAAGGTTCATAAACATATGTATATAAAAGCAAGAGTAGAGGGTCAAGATTATAAAATAATAAGCTCCTAACCCAGCCTGCGAAACTAAGGCTAGCCGGAGAATATTTACATACATATATACATAACCCAAAGGCAAAAATACATATATAAAAACCCTAGTTCTCCATACACCTCCAAGAGGCACAAAAGTAAAACAAGTTATCAAGAGAGTTCTATACATGTGATCATATATATACTATACACCAAAATAAAGTCCCAAAAGATCCACTTCGCTGTAGAGCTCCAAACACCTAGCGAGGTGCCTCTTGATCTGCATCTGAAAACACAGAATATTCATATGGAATGAGAACCGGGGGTTCTCAGCATGGTAAATGTACCACGTACGTAAGATATAAGGTCACGAAAAAACCAGAGGCAATCCTAGAATACCGACACTCAGAATTTAAAGCTTAAAGATCTAAAGTAGAAACCATAAGTCAAGGTGGTTTTCTAAGGATTCCTAAGTTAACCAAGTCTTAAGCCTAACCGAAACCCTAACTTCTCTGCCTTTCCTCCTTTCCTCCAACTCTGGTGAATTTACATAGACAAACAAGCAGACAATGACAAATATAGGTAGAATACAAGTAATACAGATAGCAAGTATAACAATTAGTATATTAAAATCATTTAGGCATTCCCAATTAATGTACAAGCATACAATTCAAACAATATGCATATGATGTATGGCTGTCCTATGGCTGATGAGTCTCATCTGTCGGTTATAAAGCCAACCTGATAAGTTTGGCTGCTAAACCCTGGACTGTCCCCCGATGCACATCCCCAAGAGTCTATGCATAGCTTTTTCTCATATATAAAATTGCTTAATGGGAGTATCCTTCCCGGAAATTTATACGTGCCCAGTCACCTTTATGTCGTAGGGTTAACAGAGTATCGAGTCTCAACCTAGAATACGTGGGAGCAAGCCACGGTACTTTACCTAGGGACACTCATATCTCAGATAACATTAGTGCATAAGCCTCATTTCTTTCATATACATTCACAATCATTTCATAATCATTCATTATAGTCGTAACATTACTTATATATATATATATATATATATATATATATATATCATACATTTGCACTTTCAAACATAGTTCATCATATCCCGGTGCAAGTGGGGTGAACAACACCCTTGCATCTACCGGGGGAGCCTCTATACTAACCAACCTGGAGCAAGTCGGGCGAAACCACAACCCTTGCGTCTACCCAGGAGGTACGTTCTCATATGCCCAGGAGGAACAAATGAGGGGATCCTAACCTCCCATGATCTCGCTGAGAGCGATTTTACAATACTAGGAGGAACAAGAAAAGGGATCCCCACCTTCCACCATCTCCTGGGGTCGCACTTTCAAGAAAGAGTGCTCAAATGAAATATTTATTCATTTCTTTAATTAGTTTTATAATTTAAGAAGTATATATACATATATTTATGCCACCTATCTTCTCATACCTAATTTATCATTTTTCCAACCTTACTTCATCCTCGAGATACCTCCTTTCCCCTAGCTTCATCTCATTACTAAACCTATTACTAAGATCTAGGGTCAAAAGTGTGGAAATAAAGGTTTAAAGGTTTAAAATCATGTTTAAAACACTAAAATCCCATTTGCTGAAAACAGGGGTCACGCGTACGCGTGGGCGTACATTTTTTTCTGAAAACGGGGGGTCACGCGTATGGATTTTTTGGGACTTTATTTTGGTGTTTAGTATATATATGATCACATGTATAGAACTCTCCTGATAACTTGTTTTACTTTTGTACCTCTTAGAGGTGTATGGAGAACTAGGGTTTTTATATATGTATTTTGGGCTTTGGGTTATGTATATATGTATGTAAATATTCTCTAGCTAGCCTTAGCTTCGCAGGCTGAGTTAGGAACTTGTTATTTTGTACTCTTGACCTTCTACTCTTGCTTTTATATATATATATATATATATATATATATATATTGTTTATGAACCTTAGCTTTCTCTGTAAGCAAGTAACCTTACATCCTGAGCGTTGCGCTTTTAATTTTGCGATTTTGTTTTACCTATTCTTCAAAACTCCTAGTTTACTACATTCTTTTGACTATTATACGTATTTATATTTTATTTTTAGAGGTCGTAGCGTCTCGCCACCTCTGTTTTACATCCTAGGTGTAAAGTTTTGTGTGGTAGGGTGTTACATAGTGTGAAAAAGATTTTGGTATTGCTCTAGGCTATCTTCTTTCACCTACAAATTCAAAGCACGTCTAACAACAAGAGATTCACCATGGACTGCATACTCAACATCACCATCAGAACAATCCTTTATTAGTGGCATACTATTATGTTTAGAATCATCACCATGATCAGAATCAGACACAATATCATTCCTCTAATAACCATCATCATCCTATTTGGGTAATCACTAGCATAATGACCCATATCATGATACTTGAAGCATTTAATATCTTTATGCCTAGAAGTAGTAGAAGAAAAGCTAGAATTACCTTTATTCTTTGTATCATCAAACAACTCCTTGGATTCATCATCCTTAGTCTTTATTGTGTCAGCTCTACGAGACTCTTACTTTATTTATATTAGCATGAGACAATCTCCTTGGTGCTCTTCTTTGTTGTTGCCTTTCCACCTTCATTGTCATACTGACTAAATCCTCTATCTTCACATAATGATGTAACTCATCCACTCAGTAATTGCTCTATTTAAACCACCTATAAATTGTGTCATAGTAACCTCAATATCCTCTTCTATGTTGGCAATGATCATGAGCATCTCCATTTTCTTATGGTAGTCTTCAACGGACTTAGAGTCTTGAGTCAACCGATTTAACTTCTGATGCACTTTCTTATAGTAGTACGAAGGCACAAATCTCTTCTTCATGAGGCACTTCATAAGATCCCAAGTCTCTATCATTATTCTGCCGTCTTGTCTTCACTAGTTCATCCCACTAAAGTAAGGCATAGTCAGAGAACACAATTGCTACCAAACGAACTTTTTTGCCTCAAAATAATTATGACAAGCAAAAATTCTTTCCACCTTATGTTTTTATTCCAAATAAACGTCAGGATCGTTTCTCTTTTTGAATGGTGGTATTTGCATCTTGATGGCATTGATATTACTATCTTGACTTCTGTGTCGAGGTGTTGTAGCCCTATCAGAGTCGTCATCAGAAGGTATATGATTCTAACGCTGATTCTGAAAAGTTCCTCCCACCTCTATTTTTTTTAATTCATTCAAGCGATTAGTTAAGTGTTGAATGATCTTTTGCATTATTCCCATGTCAATTAGAGTTTTTTCTAAGTGGCTTGTCATAGCAATGAACTTGCAAAAAAAATTATAGAAAGGACCTCACAATCACTCTTTCACGTGTTTCACTTAAGGATGGACACTCGTGTTCACTTTCAAAATTGGCTTTTACCTTGTATTAAACTCACCACTCTTGTCTTTACTACTCTTAGAATCTCTTTGGTTGTTGTACTTTAGAAACCAAATAAAAAGGAGAAAAACTCAATCACTAAGAGGAGAATTAAGTCAAAGGGTAATTGAAATAATAAGAAAATAGTAAAATATGACACAATAAAGAAAGGACTAAACTAACAAAAATACAATAAAAGAAATGGACTAATAATATTAAAATATATGAATATAAATATTTTATTTTGCACCGGACCTTTTTCTTTTTATTTTCTTTTTTTAACAAGAATTTTTTTGCTGTAACTAACAAGATTTTTTTTTACAAACAAGATTTTTTTGTTAGTGTAGATTAGGGCTAACAATGGATAAGATATGGTAGGGTTTGGACTCTACCCTAACCCTACCCGCAGATTAAAAATTTCATTAAAACTCTACCCTACCCTACCCGTCGGTTGAGAATCTCTCAACCCTAACCCTATCGGCCTTTTAATGTTCTAAACCCTACCTTATCCTACCCACAGAAATATCAAATTTTTTCAAAGCAAATATAAAATTCAATCATTCCAAATTTTATACATATTAATAAAATAAAAAATTAAAAACTACTGCTCTAAATTAATAAATTAACTAACTAATTTAGTGGCCGCTCACTTATTGTAAGTTATTACATGAGGGGGTTGTGGGTTCAATTCTTACCACCTTCACTATATACCTAATTTTTATAAAATATGTGTTATGGGGTGCGGGTAGGGTAGGGTAGAATACACCCTAAACCCGTACACTACCCTACCCGCAGGTATACCCGGACCAATCTCTACCCTACCAAGGACACAAGACTGACGACGTAATTAAAAACCAGGACACTACGAACAAGAAACGAATACGATCGTGAGTTTTTTTTCTTAAAAACACAAAACAGGGATGCAAGATTATAATAAGAACACAAGAAAAATAAACATAGTCTAATACCTGAAATATGATACAAAATGATATGAAAAAAACTTAAAATAAGATAAAAAAATCATAAAAAGAGACTCATTTACCTCAATTTGATTTTCTGATGCGATAGTTAAGAAAATCACCCTACCTCTCATGTTTACACCTACGTTTCTCAAAAAAAAAAAATAATAATAAAAAATTTTCATTTATCAAAATTAAAGGGAAAAAAAAGTGACTACCAGGTTTTAGAAGTTTTTATACCTCTTAAGTTTAAAATCCCAACTCATAAATTTATTAAAATAAAAATGGGTCAAATTATAATTGGGCCTAAAACAATAAAACCAAATAAAATAAAATAAATATAAAATAAGTCTTAAAATGAATACTAAGAAAGTGATATCTATTTGATTCGACTTGATTAACGAGACACAACTAGAAAATTGATTAATATAGACAGATTTACAGACGGATTTAGTCTTTATTACAGACGGATTTTTCGTTACCGACGAAATTACCGACGGATTTTGTCCCTCTGTAAAAGTCCCGTCGGAAATTATTTACCGACGGATTTTTTTCCGTCGAAAAATTACAGACGGATTTTTACCAATTACCGACGGATTTTCCCTCTGTAAATTTTGCATCCATTTTTTGAAGGCGACGAACTTTCCGACGGATTTTCCGTCTGTAATTACAGACGGATTTTTCGTCTGTAATTACAGACGGATTTTCCGACAGATTTTCCATCTGTAATTTAAACTTTGGAAAATCATGATTACAGACAGAAAATCCATCTGTAAGATAAAATAGAATTTTTTTACTTTTTCTAATTACAAAATAAACTTGTTTTCATACAAAATAAATATAAATTTAATACAAATTTTTATCTAATTTATATTCGAATATTTATAATATTTCAAAAAATAAACAAATTCATCGTATTAAAAATAAACAATATTTACAATAAATTATTCAATATGAATTGAAGATACAGCTGAAGTGATTTCATTTGTTCTACGGTCAGCACTTTCTAAAGAAACGCCACAAGGATCTTCTTTAACCAGAAGGGCAAGAACATTGAGTGAGCTCCATATTTTTGTCACATTGTTGCTTGAATCTCTCAAAGTAACAGCAAAGAGTATCAAATCCTCCTGCTCCTGGAACTTCAGCCAACAATACTCCTTCCAAGTTCAGTGTAGCATCTAAAAGTTTTGTTTGTGATTCTGGTTCAATCTGCATGAAGGAAGTAATTCATAGAAGGAAAATAAGAAACGAATAACAAAATTGTGTGTCCCGATTAATCAAAATCAACAGGAAAAACTAACAAACCACAATATAAAACTTCTAACCAAGTATTGACAATAAAAATGAAGGGGAGGAATAATCAACTTCGGACATACCCTAACTCATTGAGAGCTAATGCAACTGCACAGAAGTTGGGGATTCCACTTCGTATGACCTGCCAAGAAATGCAAAGGTGATTATATGAAAAAACAACTAAGCTAAACTAAACCAGAAGTAATTCAGAACAGCGAGATTTGCACACAAGGATGGAACATTGCTGGCCAAAGCAATGTTGAGAGATTATCATTCCTATTTCCTCTTAGCAGGAAACAGAGATTTACTAAGAAAATATTAAATACTTACATCATAAGTGTTTACAAGGGCAAGAAAGTTATTAGGAAATGCCAATGCATATGATATGAATGCTGACAGCTCACTTTGGTTGGTCTCAGCAAAAACACCCCGCAATGATTTTGAGCGCTGCAGGGTGGGAATACAACACACATTATACACTGACAAATATTCTTGATCTCACGACTTTAGAATATAGATTAATGCTATAATACTGATAAATTGGAACAACCGAACAAGTATTTAGAAGGGAAGAAATAGAGATATTTAAGAGGGATAACCAATAGTTATGGTGATGCTTAACCAAATAAAGATACAGGTCTGCAAAGATAACTCAGAACACAACAATTAGAAAATATTCAACTCGGCTTATTAATCAAGTAACTCTAAATGACTCGCCTTATCAGTGCTGCAAAAACAATTGCGGAAAATAGAAAAATTAAGTTTGCAAAGACTTGCATGGTACCTGAAGTTTGCTTAGCCATGCTTGAACCAAACTAACAAAATCTTTAAATATACTTTTACTAACTTTTTTACGAAGTGATTTGTCTTTAATCTCATCAAGGGTCTGCAAATCACAGGAAAAACAAAGCACTAAGCAAACATAGCATAAAGAAAGTGAATCAAGCTATAAAAAAGCATAAGAATAATGATAACATAAAATCCAAATAACCTTCCTGTTGCAACATTGCTATCAGCACACCACATGAAAAGCCAAGTTATACAAAAGCCAAAGTAAAAAGGGGGAAAATAAGTGAACTAAAACGAAATTCAGAAAGGGATAATTAACATGTTATATTAAAGCATAATTTACATGTTTTACTGACACAATCATAACTTGCCATCTTAGATAAGCAGCAATTGTTTATTTTGTGTTATGAAAGAAATAAAGTAGTTCAGTTCGAGTCATATATAATTAGAAATAATACCAACTAAAAATATCAGGCATGTGGTAAATGCAATTCTAGTATCAAAACACTAAAAAGATCCTTCCTATTCAAGTGTCAAACACACTGGAATTGAAGTTGTTTTCATAGATAATGCCTTGTTGCATCAAATCTTCCAATATAGCAGTATTTTGATGCTCCCATTCCACTATCAGGCCCCTACATCTAAAATAAGATTCTTTTGATGAGTGTGGAAACTGGAAAGTCTACAAAATCAGTGCACCAATTTTTCATTTTAATCACTTAGTAACCTGAGCCCTTCGCAGCCCAAACTCAAGTAGAGTTTTTGATTTTCCAGCTACAAAACGATGCCTTGCAGCATTCGTCGTAACTAATGATGCATAGTTAATCAGATTCACAAAAGGAGTTTCCAGCAATTGAACAACTTGACAGAAAACCAATCAAGTAAAATCTTAAAATAGATCATCTTGTAAAGAAATATAAATTAGAAATTTTATAAAATAAAAGGGATTATCAAATGGTAACGACTACTGACCGCAATAGGACCTTCAACTCTCATCAGTGGTACCTTCGGAAAAACAACTGACCCCTCAGGAATAGCATATACCTCAACATCAGAGCATTCTAAAATCTAATAAACAATAGGTATGTATTTACTATTTATCAATATCATTGAGTGGGCTAACCTGAAAATTTGAAAGCCGAGAAAATTCTAAGATCACGATTCAAGACTGTCAATGTTGATTCACATTCAGGAAGAAGCCAAATTATAATGAGTTCTCAAAAGTGAAACTCAATTCTAGTATTGACAGGAAGAATCAGAAATGCTAAGTAATGTTTGAGGGTGATTATTAGTGTTGAAATATGTCGAGATATATTGTTAACTTTCTCTCTCTCTCTCTCGAAATAAAAAAAGAGGTCAAAATCCATTCACAAAGTACACATTTGAAATAACTCAATCAGAATCAATTCTCATAGTACCTATATTTCTCAAATTACTTATTAAGCATGGTGTACTATTGCGCACAGGACACAATGACCCATTAAAATCTATAAACTTGCAAATGAAATATAACTATACTAAAACAGCAAATTTTACATATAGAAAGTACTTTTTTTCTTTGATAAAAGAAGAAATCATTAAAACTCCTCAATATCAGCTTCAGCGACCTGTTAGCAAGTATCATAAAACCTTGTAAATGCAAATAAGAACTATGCAACAAGAAATCAGAACAAAATCTGAGTATTAAAATAAGTACTTTTTTTTCCTCCCCTGCTTACTCTAAAACAGAAAACATTAGATAAATACCTCAGTTTAATTAATTCACTTTGTAGAGTTAATTATAAGTATTAAAACCTCAATAGCCTCAAAGTGTTTGAGATCACTAAGGTTCTACTATGATTGCTATATCAGGGGAGAAAACACAACAGGTGATCGGTGAATCCCATCCCTTAAACTCAAATATCTTTTTCTTTGTGCTAATGTTCCAAAGCTGCATAGGACCTTGCTCGCTCCCGAGGGAGCAATTAATTTACCTTCTTCCTCAATCGACTCTTCCTAGCAGTCTCAATCTAAAATGTTTATATAAAAATGTAAAAATCAGTACTACTAATGAAACAGAAATTGAAATAGTAAGCACAAGCAGTAACACACAAACAATGAAACAAACCTTCTTATCCTCATGTTTAAGCTTAGTTTGATCATTGGAGTCCACAATTACAAGTTTCCCATTCCCAGCCCTATTATTTGATAAATAGGAGAGTGAGTGAGTGAGAGATAAGGTATATTTGATAAATAAGAGAGTGAGTGAGTGAAAGATAAGAGAGTGAGAAAGAGAGTAACTTGAGGTTAAATCAAAGGCATGATGATAGTGCTGTTGTTGAAAGACAAGAGCAACGGCAAGATCAGAATCAATTAATCGCGTTGTTGTCTTTAGAGTTGTGTTACTGTCATCTCCCCTGTTTCAAAAATACTAAAAAGAATGAGTTATCTGTCTGTAATTCAACAGATTCAGACAAGGACAAGAAGGAAGAGCCAAAATCAAGTCATAACAAGAATATACATGCAAACTCCAGATAAAATATCTCAGCAATTCAAATATATAGTTCATAAACAAAGTTCATTCTATACTACAATCATAGAAATTATGTTTCAGATTTCACAAATTATAGGAATATACAAAATTCATACCTTAGAATTTAGAAATTCCGTTCTCTGCAGCAAGCAACAACTGATTTGCAAACATAAAAGCTCTCGTCGATCGTATTCTTTGATTTTGAAGTTCAATCAAAATAGGGAAAGGACAGGGTTAGGGCTAGGGATCATGAAATTGGAACAGAATCATAATGGAAGGGTTAGGGCTAGGGATGAGGAGGAGGCGGAAGCCTACCTGAACTAACAGCGACGAGAAGAGACGATGACAAACCTCCGGCGAGGAGAGAAGAAGCAGCGCGAGAGCGGCGGCGGAGGGAGCTCGTAAGACAAGAGCACGCCCGAGAGAGCTCGTGTGACGATGAAAGGAGCAACCGCATTGAGAGCGGCGGTAGAAGGAGCTTGTGCGACGCGAGCGGCGGTGGCGGCGGCGGCGGCAGCGGCGGAGGAAGTCACATCTTCAATGGAGAGAGAAGGCATTGGAGTAATTTAAGGATATCGGGAAAAAAGTGAACTGAAGGATTGGGAGGAAAGTAACCCATCTCTTTATTTTAATATTTCCGACGGAAAAGTTTAAATTACAGACAGATTTTCTGTCTGTAATAATTTAATAAAATGTAGTGTTTTTGTTTATTTAATTACAGACGGATTTTCCGTCTGTAACTATTTCTCACGGAAAAAAATTAATTTTTCCGACAGAATTATCGACGAATTTTTTTTCCGTCTGTAATTTATGTTAATTTATTTTTTTATTTTCTGACAAAAAATCCCTCTGAAATTCCGTCTGTATTTCCGTGGGATAAAGTCCGTCTGAAATATCCGTCTGTATTAACTAGTTTTCTAGTAGTGAGAGTTTTCAATGTAACTTGTAAATAGTAAGATGTATGACTTTCCATAATCATTAACTATTATCTTACCTAATTCTTAATGCATCTCCTGAACAAATGATTTACCTATGTTTGCAAAACCTTCTTTTATTTTCTTAGTTATTCTTATTCCTACAGAGTTGATATCACTATATTATTAGTTTATATATATTGTTTTATGATTAATCTTTCACCGTCCAGTAATTATACTTTACCTACAAAATATTTACATAACAAAAGTTAAATAAATGACATGCATACCTTGTATGATTGTGAACCAACAGGGACTAAAGAGAACAACAAAAAAAGTAAGCAAAGCCATTGATGAAGCATTGGAGCATATCATCAACGATCACGATCACCATTCATCAGATGAATCCCCACAGCATAACAAGGATTTCATAGATATATTACTCAGCCACATGAATCAAACAATGGACCCAAATGATCATGAACAAAGATACGTAGTTGGAAGAACCAATATAAAGGCTATTGTATTGGACTTAATTGCTGGAGCATATGACACTTCTAAAACTGCAATTGAATGGGGTATGTCAGAGCTCTTAAAAAATTCAAGAATATTGAAAAAACTTCAAAACGAAATCGAAGTCTTTGTGGGAATAAATAGACAAGTCGAAGAAAAAGATTTAGAAAAATTGCCTTACCTTGACATGGTTGTGAAGGAGACATTGCGATTATACCCTGTTGGACCATTTCTTGTGCCACACGAGTCATTAGAAGATGTTACTATACATGGTTATTTTATCGAAAAAAATACACGGATCATGGTGAATGCATGGGCAATAGGGAGAGATCCAAGAGTTTGGTCGGAAAATAGTGACATATTTTTCCCAGAAAGGTTTGAGAACAATAATGTAGATGTTAAGGGGCATGATTTTAGACTCATTCCGTTTGGGTCAGGTCGTAGAGGGTGTCCTGGGATGAATATGGGTTTAACTACCATTAAGATTGTTATAGCACAATTAATACATTGTTTTAGTTGGAAACTTCCATTGGGTATGGCTTCGAAGGATTTAGATATGACTGAAAAATTTGGACTCTCTATACCAAGAAGTAAGCACTTACTAGGTAGGCCAACTTATCGCTTACTTAGTGAAGCTTAATTAGGATTAAAGGGTTCCAACTACAATTAAATTGGCGAATTATTTGTGTTTATTCTCAGTTTTTTCCTTCAAATTTTTGTTTTATAATATGGATTGGTGTAATAAAATGATGTTGATGCTTTATTGCTGTCCTAGCTCTAAGAATTAATATTTATGTTATTATTAATCCTGATTAGTTACCTTTGCTTAAACAGTATATTAGTGTAAACTAGATATTTTAGGAAGCTACAGTGACTATTATCTAGGTGCTCTGTTTTCTAGTGTATTGATTCACTAATATATTCAACGTGAACATTGTTTTATAAAGTTAGATTGGTTGAATAACAAAATATGAATGAGAATGTCAGCAGATTAGTATTTTTTTAGGTAAAATATATTTTTTATCTTAAAATTTTTAAAAAAATTTAAAAATATCTTTAAATTTTAATTTGTTTTAATTTTATCTATAATATTTTAAATATGTTTCAATTATTCACTTTTTCTTAATCTTTTACAATTAACCAATAGTCAACTTTTTTGTTTTCAATTTTACCCTCTAATCCTAACAGTACATGTTTGGCACACTTCCTAATCCATTCCAACGCCTTCACTTTTTTCTATATCACAACCTCATTCCATTCCAACACCTCTACTTTTTTTTCCAACTATCACTCACCCTCTCATCCATCCCTCTTACTGCAACCACTGACGCCACCACCACACTACCCTCACCACCACCAATCTCCATCTTTGTCTCCCACAACACTCATCCATCTCCATCTTCATGATCATGAAGCACCAAAAGGAAAGATCCGAATACCGATCACTCATCACATTTCTCTTCTCCCAATTTCATATACTCAAGTCTCACACATCATCCACTATTCATGACACCTCAAGCTCATGCTCCACTGTTCACGATTAACTGTAGGTTTCTCCGTACCTCGAGGTCTATCGTTATGTGCGCTATGGCTTTTCTCTTTGACAGCTTTAACTCCCCCTCTCCCGTTGCCCATATAAATTGGTTTAGAAATAGCCCAACAAAAACGACGATGTTTAATTTCTTGTGGTGATCTACGATTAAGGTTTAATTGTCCAAAGGGTTTTACTAGAAATTTGTCAATATCATTCTTTTATATTCAATTTTAGTGTTTTCAACTTGTTACTATAGTCTATGCTTAGCAGCAAAAATTCTTGTAGCTTTGGCACTTCATTCTGCAATCGAGCTAAATGTGTGAATTGATAAAACTTACCCACACTTGGGATACTGAAATAGTTAACATATGTGGTTGTGATTAGCAGTATGGATATATAGTCAATGTCTTATTGTCTAAAATGAAGGTTTTTCTAAATTAAGAATCATTTTATTATTGAACTTTTTGAACTATTGCCTTGTAGAATATAGGTAAATTTGATGAACAACACGTCTTGACCTTATTTATCTGAAACATTTCCAATGTCATTGCTTAATTACTTTTCAGATATTCATATATTTAAAAATTGAAAATAATCAAAAAATATATTCAGGAATAATTAGACTTGAAACCATCACAATGGTGTCATCTAATAATTGTAACCTAGTGAGTGCGTCGACACAACAAAAAAAGAAGGAATGAGTGACAGTGGTTGTGCAAGGTGGTTAGTGGAACAATAAGAAGCAAAGGAGAAAGTGAGTTTGCATGAGAGAAATTAAAAGAGAGCAGGAGACGGAGATAGAGATTGGTGATGGTGGTTGGTGGTGGCATCGGTGGTTGCAGTGAGAGAGATGGATGAGAGGACGAATGATACTTGGGAAAAAAGGTGGAGGTGTTGAAATGAAATGGGGTTGGAAAGAAAGATGGAGGCTTTGGAATGAATTTGGGAGTGCAAGTGTGTCAAACACTACTAGGATTAGGAAATAAAGTTGAAAACATAAAATTAATTATTGGTTGACTATAAAAAAATTAACAAAAAGGGTATAATTGAAATATATTTAAAATATCAAAGATAAAATTAAAACAAATTAAAATTTAAGGATATTTTATTTTAAAAACTTCAAGTACAAAATATATATTCTATTTTTTTATCAATATTTTGAGTTAATATATTATTTTTATATTATTAATATATAAAATTTAGAATTTAATATTTAAAATTTAAAATTGATTAAATATTAGTCAAAAATAATAAATTTGTTAGTCATATAAGTATATAACAATGTTCGATATGGCCAATGAGTTATAACTCAAATGGTATAGTCTCTCCATACTCACCTAAGAGATCGCGGGTTCGAGTCTTCCTATCTTTGGTAAAAAAAAAAAATAATGTTCGATATGAATTTTAAAATGAGAAAATAAAGAATCAATTATTACTTAGCTAATATTATTAATTAACTTTTTTATAGTTTATATAAAACTTTTCTAATAAATTTTTTATACAAAAATATTATGTATATACAAAAAAATAATCATCAGGTCAGTCATGATATATTTATATATGAATATATATGTTGTTTAATTTATTTTTAGAGTAAATAGTCATTTTTTACCATGAAAAATTCGAATACTGATAAAACTGACCATAAAAAATTGAAACTAAAGTTATACTTATATAAAATTAGTTTCGTTTGACAAAAATGACCAATTATTAAATTTTTATTGATAATTCCGTAAATATCCCTCTTATTTTTCTTTGCCCCCTCTCACATTTACCACTTTCCAAACTTGAAAAACCTTATCCCTTTCTTTTCACAAAATATATCTTTTCTTTCTCTTTTTCCATGGACTTCAATGCCCTTCTCTTCCCCAAGCTAAGCTCCTGTCTCTCTCCTTATCTCTAGCTCTCTTTCTCTTTCTCCGCCTCCTCTTTCTTCTTCTTCTTTCCTCGAAAGCTCTGCTGTCGATTGTAATCTCCTAAATGGCGTTAATGGACCTGCTTTAGGCTCAGATGATGACGAAGGCTTTCTCAATAGCGACGCCGAGGACTTCGACATGGATCCCACCAGGCCTATTCTGGTCTATCCCGATGCCAAAACCTCGAAATTAGAAGATAAATCACTGATGCCAATGAACCTTCTTTGCAGTTTTCAACCCCCCAACGATGATAGACCTATTGCCAAGATAACGCTCGACGATTACGAGCATGCTCATGATAACGATGATGATAAAGATAACGATAACGGAGTTGTTGTTGATGAGGATTCAGGCGGCAATGATGAGAAATTGAGCAATGAGGTGAAGAAGGGTGGTTCTGGTGATGTGGTTATGGAGTTTTTTGGTGATTATGGAAGGAAGACGAGGAAGACAGAAGAAATGTGAGGGGTATTTACGAAATTATGAACAAAAAATTTAATAATTGATCATGGTCCGAAATAGCTATTTACTCTTATTTTTAATTACCAATGACAATGGGAGTGGATAGGAACGGATTTTCGTTCTATCTGACTCCGCCCATTTTATTTTTACTAGTATAGAACTCACTCATCCCCCTACTTGTAGGTATAATAAAAACTTCCATCCTAACTAGCTTCCACGAATACTTGTCTCGTCCCTATCCATTTTCGTAATCTTTAAAATTTGACAAATAAAAATAAAATTTTAAATTTATATAATTAATTTATCAAAAATTCTGAAATAAAATATTTCTAAACACAACCAAACTACCTAATTTTGCATAGGTTTCAACCACATAAATATACAACAATATACAAATGATTACAAAATTAAATAAATGTAATAAAATCGATAGACAATCACAATGATTAATCTAGATATAGAAGTTGTTGCCATAGAGGAGCATGGAGGAGGTGACGCCACATAGGAGCAAGGAGATGAGGTTGGCTAAGCATGATGGTCAAAGATGGGCAAGGACATGACTGGAGAGACGCGCATGGCTATGGGAGGAGACGAGGCTGCACGAGCGTCACTCAGCGGCTGCATCCGCGAGATAGAAAGGAGAAGACAGGTGGCACCACGCCAGCGTCTCTGCGTCTTCAAGGATTTGAAAATAGGGATAATATAATATTATTCAATTATTATTTTTGAAAGCTCGTGTTAGTCAATGACATTGCTTTTAAATGCTTCCAAATTACTCTTTGTTGAATTTTATGGTGTTTTTATTGCCTAACTTATTTTTTTAAAATAAAAAATAAAAAATTTAAAATTTATTAAATACTTTTTTAGTAAATTAAACACAATATTAAAAGTATTATAACATTAACTCTAACTTCACTTATCTTGTGAAATGATATTTTAGAAAATGATACAAGGGATAAAGGATATTTGAACATTTTAGGTAATTTTTTAAGGAATCCAACAAAAATTTTTTTGTTTAAACATTTTTGTTAAATAAAATTTATTTTTTATAATTATAATATTAGTTTATTTTTTTATAGGTACATTTTCTTTAAAATACTTAATAGATATTGCATAAGAATTATACAATAAACAATTTATAATAAAATATCATTATATATTATAAAAAATACTAATTAAAATCTGATAGTCAAACATTTTATCACTCAGATTTAATTATTTTATTAGTTCTTCTAGTTTTATTAAATTTGTAATTAGATTTTTATATTTTTTAAATTAAGTTCTTATATTATTTTTAATTTTATAATTAAGTCTTTGTTAATATAAAAAATATTAGAGTTAATAAAATATTTTTTCATATTAAAAATGTCTACAATTAAAAAATTAATTAAATCTTTGATTATATATTTTTTTAAAAAATATTCTATTAATTTTAATATATTTAATACAAAAAAGATTTAATTATAAAATAAAAAATAATATAAAAATTTAATTAAAAAATATAAAATCTTAATTATAAATTTGATAAAATTATAAATATTAACAAAATAATTAAATCTTAATTTTACTACAAATGCTTTTTGAAAAAATTATAACTTAGAGCTAACCGGAGTCTATCGGAAACATGACAATAACATCCTACATACCTTTTGTTCAACTCACGCGTGACAACAAGGGACCAAGAGGTAGGACCTAGTTTCATTCGACGTGTAGGGAATAATTAATTTATCCTAGATACCTTTTGTCTCAACTCATTTGTTTTTCTCTATTTATTTTAGATTTAATTATTATGTTAGTCTTTATAAATTCGTCAAATTTTTAATTAGATCTTTATAATTTTTTTTTTCAATTGAATCCTGAACTATTTATTTTTTTCAATTAAGTTCCTATTGTAACAAAAACATTTGATTTAACAAAATATTCCATTCCTAAATTAAAGATACCTTAATTGTCTCTTCTCTTTGATTTTCAGAAGGACAAAATTAGTCCTCTCAAAAATAACGAAAACCCTTTTCCTTCACTCCTTCCTTCATCCCTTTATTACGCACACCATCATCTCCCGAGCTCAACTCTACCATTGAATATTGCTTGAGAGTGTCGCTTCACCGTTATTATCGCCACCGTTGAAGGTGTTTCTGTTGAAATTTTTCCACTGGAATCGTGCTTCCTCATCCTCTTCTTCACGAAACATGCCAATACGAGCATGTTTAGTTTTCACCGCTACTACTTGTAGCACCGCAATTTTCTCCACTCAGAGTTTTGAGTTCTATGGAGATCCTTCTCTTTGTCGATTGTATTTTTCCCTCTTAGTTGTTGGTTCTGTTGTCATTGTTGTGTATTCGGTATTTTTTTCTTCTTCTATTTGTTGTTGATTCTATAATCAGCACCACTGTAACAGTCCAGATCACCCGCTAGCACGATATTGTCCGCTTTGGCACACAAGGCCTCACGATTTTGCCTTTGACGATAGGTATGATGGCCAAAGCCCCAACACTCACTCGTCAAAACGCGTCATGCTAGGGAGAGGTATCCACACCCTTATAAAGCATGATTCGTTCTCCTCCCCAACCGATGTGGGCCTTACAGCAAGAAAGGATCTTAAACCAAAATAGTTCAAACAAGATCCACTAGGCATGAGATATCAAACAAACTTTCAATTGATTTGAAAGAATACAAAAGTCATAGGAAAAGACAACCCAATCATTAGTAATTTTCCAAAGATAAATCTTTGACTAAAAATTCTTATAAAGACAATGAGAGGATAAACGATGCACTATTTTGAAACGAATTAAACTGACTCATATAAGAATGAGATTCACCAGAGAAGGAAAGTTGAGATTGATTATAGTGCTCCCAAAAGGTAGATGTATAATTAGAAACAGAATCACATATGACTTTCATAGAGATAAAAAGTTTAAGAAGGAACGAGTCCGTTCATAAAGAGAAAGTGGAGTCCAACATTTTCAAAAGAACAACAATGGCATAAACAATGTAGTATGCTAAACCAAACTTCAGTCAAAATAAATTAGGTAAAGTTTATCAAACGAACCCAACCGGGATAAAAGTGAAAAAAATTCTTTCTTTCCAGAATTTTTTGAAGAATACCCAAATACATAATCAAATGAAGATGTACATTAGATCTATAGTAAAATGACTAGAAAGTCAAATTGTAATTTAAAGTAAATGCAGTTCCATAAACTAATAAAAGCACAGGCGAGGTATTAGAAATAAATAATTGTTAAACTGTATAAGTAACCTCAAAGTTTCATATGTAGGTAAGTATATATCCAATCAATAATGATTTTTATAAAATCACAAAATTCGCTGTGATCACTGTCGAATGAGAGAAAAACTGAATCAACAATTTCTCTAAAAATGGACTTGGAATCAGGAGTTAAAATGTATAGCGCAATAGGACAAGTTCAAAGCTATATCAAAGGATACATGAATCAAGAAGAACTCAAACCGAAGAAGATAGATACAACAAGGATTTCAAACAAGCATATGCACTTAAGATCAAACAAGAATGCATATGAATAGAGGAATAGAGTTGAAAAATCAAACTACTTTTCAAGAGGATTAGCAAACAAGAACTTCAAGTTAGGATATGAAAGAAAAGGTCGACTCGAACAAAAATTCAAGACACACAACTGAGTGGCCTCGAGAAATAGTTCCCAACGTTCCCAAAACCCGCGATTCGCTTTACTTAAAACTCGTACATCATCTATGATAACCCATCAGTGCTTTCATATACACAATTCACCAGTATTAAGCCGGCCAAATTTAATATCAGGAATTATGCATGCAAGACTAACAACGTTAATCAATAGACCGTCATGTGCACAAATCTCTAATTTTCGTCATTCGACAAGACCTAATACATGACAAACACTCAGAGTATGCAATTGAAGCATAGTCAGTCCATTCCTCAGGCTCTACAGGAAAGACCGCTCTGATACCATAATGTAACACCCTAACTACCAAAGCTCACGCTTCCAGCTGTGCGACTCTGATAGCTCGGACATTACGACGACACTTATCCTATTTAATACTATAATATGAGCCTATTTAAAACTTTTACCGCAATATCGCTCCCAAGATACATCATTCGATAACGTACATCCATATATACCATACAACTTACAAAAACTCATAAAGAGTATATATATATATATATATATATATATATATATATATATATATATATATATAATATTACAAACATTATCCAATACAATTCCTACCCCTCTTACAGAATATATAAGGATAAAGGCGAGGGTACAAAAGATAATAATCTAAAGCAATACAAAACATCTCAACAACAACTAAATAAATTCTTCGTGACTTCTACGTCTAAAATCCTGAAAGGGAAAAAATGTAGGGGGGTGAGAACATCATCCTCGAAAGGGTTCTCAGTAGAGAGTAAAAAATGTAGGGGGGTGAGAACATCATCCTTGAAAGGGTTCTCAGTAGAGAGTTTTTGGGAATTACTGTAATAGGATACGTAAAGATAAACCGTACCAGTGATCAATAACCGTCTTATGCCTCTTTTCAAAAACAACAATTTACAATAAAAGAGAAATATGAAATCTTTTTCTGAAAGAGGAAAATGTTCATTTAAAACAATATTCAAAGCCTTTCAAAAGTTTTATCTATGCTGAACCAATTTAGCCTTTCGTACTTTTCCAAACCAGAAACACAAAATCGAAATCAACCATCGGTCCATCTCAATTCAACCACAGCCCTAGGCCCAAACAATCCAACCAACAACCAATCACCACAATCCAACAGAGTCCTAGTTACAAACACAGATAGGAGGTTCAAACACAAACAAACAATTACAGCAAGCAGAACAAGTAGCAGTTAATCTTAAATATTCACAAAGGCAAACCAAGTACAATATGCACACCTAAACAATGTCACATAGATGCATATGATGCATGCCTGTCCTAGTGGTTGATGATATCATCTATCGGTTATAGAGCCAACCTGACAAGTCCTGGTAGCTAACCATTGGACTGTCCCTCTGTCGTGCATCCCCAACTCGAGTTATACTCAACATAAACTTGATCATAATCATGATCCATATCCAACACCCTCACTGGTGTATATTCACGGGGGCGAGCTCATCCGGGACTTTCACAGTGCCCGGTCATACTTACGACATAGGAAGTGCTTTCTCCCAGGAAACTCGTGCCTCTAATAGAGGAAGTGCAAATCACAATTATCAATCATTCAATATATATATGCATTCATTCTCAGCCATGGATCAACATCCATCTCAGCCATCCGACTCACGGTTCAACCTAGAACCAGCCAATATTCATATCATACACAGCCATTCCGGCTCACGGTTCAATCCAGAACCAGCTAATATTCATAATCATACACAGCCATTCCGGCCCATAACAAAATAACACTTCCACCATTCAACATCATCAAATTCATAAAATTGGCATTTAAGCCATAAATCACTTTTCTCAATACATTTCATTTTGAAATCAAATTTCAACTCTTTTCAGCCTTGGCTTTAAAGATCTCATTTCTCAAATCATCTCAGACTCATAAGCCACTCTTACACAAGGTAAGTTTCCCCTTTCTGAAAACAAAGCCACCCTCGGCATTCTCTTTTCAAAACTTCGAAAACCATGGAAAGTTAAAGATTCATTTTGAAACATTCAAAATCGTCCATCCAACAATGGGATTTCGTATCAAAAGTTTCTCGGCAGAGTCCCAAGTCTTTAGGGGAGAGTAACATAACTCATTTCGTCAAATTCATTTAAAAACATTAAATCCTTGGCTTTCTGATTTGAGTAACAAAATAGGATCTAAGCCAAACCGAGTCATGTAATCAATTACTCCTTTCAAAGCCATTTCCTTTACTTAAACAAAATCGGCTTCAATTCCACGATTAAATCTAAAGCGTTTCAAACAACCAGGAGAATCATTTTTGTTGTGTTAAACTAGAGTTCAAAAGATACTCTGAAGCTTATTTAAAATGTCAGAATAATAAGGTTCATCAATCAAAATCCAAATCCTTTTAAAATCACGAAAACTCTTCCAAGGGGCAATCTTTATATTTTAATAGAGAAAAACATAAACCCGTTTTACCTTTTAAAATAGCCTCAAGCAAAATTCTCTTTCGAATGACTTGCACCCAAGGACATACTATTTTTATCTTGGAAAATAAGGAGAATCATAATTCTCTTTTCAATAATTCTTCAAAAGCGTAGCTTCATCGCTTTCATAACTATTCTAAGTAAAAATAATAAAAGAAGCCCTGAATTTACAATCCTCCAAGTAAATAGGAAACGCATTGAACTCATAATTTCCCCAAATAACATTTCAAATAAAGACTCGGATTTTATGGAAATTTCGACATTATTTTCTCTAAAACTTGGACTTTGCCACGCGGTTCGGGTCCCAACTAAACAGTTCCACAATCCTTTTCAACAGCTCAAAACCAGAAATCAATTCAAAAGCAAGTTAAATCCAACAATCATCTCATTTTCATATCTCAAGGAAACCGTTTCAAAATCAAATCAATATCAACCGATTTAACTCATTTCCAAAGCTTTAAAGAAACGGTTCAGCAACAAATCATTTATAAAAACCAAATCAATGAAAGCAAACCAAGCTGAATTTCAAAGAGTATTCTATCTTTCACATTATCAAGAGAGTCAACTTAGCTCAAATCAATCCTCAACGGATTCAACTCAAATTTCAACTCTTTAAAGAATCAACTTCAAACATTACATTTCACAAAGCGCACAACAAATTCAGCCAAACAAACATTCATAACCTTTCGAGACAATCAAATAATACATAAGACCGATACAATCACCAAATACACATTTTCTCACATCAATATCCATATGTAATAATTCCAATATAAAATATAGTTTTCGAAAAGCGCCCTTACCTCAAAACGCAAAATTTCATAACCCAAACGCCTCACCGAGCGCTTTCCGCCTCATCCCGAAATCAAAGGCAGCTTCAAAGCACAGCTCTACACGTTTTCGCAGCATCATAAACAGCTCTAGATTACAACAAGCAACCTCAGTTACTAAATCCTAAGAACATTAATACCGTAAAGCTTTTAATACACGTACGGGACACTAACACAGGGCTTTCAAAACATAATTACTCACCGAAACAACAAAATGAAGCAGCTGCGATTCTGGACCGACCCAGCAACAGCTCCGGTAACGGCTAAAAGCTCCGGTGAGTCAACTATAAAAATCGCATAGCATTAAAACCTTCTCGAAATCCAAAAAGTCAGAAACCTTAATTAAAACACGTACCGAAAGAGTTCTCCGACAACGACAGCGAGGTTCTCCGGCGACGTTAGTGAGGTTCTCCGGCGATGGCAACGAGGTTCTCCGGCGATGAAAACGGCGGCGATAGCTCTACGCAGTGGGTCGCGTTCCTGCACGTGCCACTGGCCCGCATCTCCCACCCTCAACATTGCACGACCCCTCTCTCTCCTCTGGGCTCTCTCCTCTGCGACGGGAAAGGCAACGACAGCCCGGCTCCTCACGCGTGGCGGTCCGGCGCGGTGACAGCACGACAGAGTCTCCCTCTTCCTCTGCCTGGTTCAGCAACATCAGCAGCGCGATGGACTTGACGGAAAGTAGAACGGGGAGGCTGATTGCAGAAGGCGCAATCGCGACGGGCTTCACGGCGAGGAGCGACCGCAGCAACCCAAGCCCTACGAAGACGGCAGCGGACGCGGTTCTGGGCAGCACATCAGCTTCTCCCTCTCCGGCGTTTCTCCTGGACGACCGTGGCGGCGTGACCCTCTCCCTCCCGTGCCCATTCCTCACTCTCTCATCCTCCCTGGTGCAACACGACGGCAGTGACGCCCGCCGGCACCGTCCTTCCTCTCTTCTCAGATCGGCAGTCCCGTTCCCAGTCTTCCCACGTTGCTTTTCTGCTTTTCCTTCTTTTATAAAAGGAAATCTTGTATGTGTTGCTGCTGAAGCAAGGAAGGAAGGTTGGAGTGTGGCTGCTAAGGGCTAGGGGATTAGTGTTTTATTTCGGTGGCTAGGTCAATAGGTTGGTGTGGTGTGTGTGTAAATTAGAGTTAGGGGCGATATAGTAATTTCACATAAAATTAGGAATAATATAGTAATTGAAACCCAATTTAAACCCAACAATGATATCTATAAAAATACTTTTTGCTCATCAATTGCACCAATTATTTTCAATAAAATGTCCAAATCAAATAATTAGGAATAATATAATTAAATCATTTATTTTCCAAAGTAGCAGTACTAATATTTAAAATATTAATTATTTAATCCAAACCATACAAAAAATCCTTATTATTGCACCATTACCAACTTTATAATTTGAATATAGAAAATAATACAATAATTCTAAAATTGGATAATAACTATAACTTATTTCAAATTTAATAAATCAAAATTTGCCTTAATTTTCTTTAATAAAAGAAATTTCTAAAATTAAAGCTACAGAAATACTGAATTTGAAATTAGTTCATGATGGCCATTTTTCAAAAGTTCTGGGTCTTACACCCGTACCCGTCCCCACAGAAAAAAATTACTCCCCAAACCTGCTCCGCGGTGGGTAAATCCCCGCGGATACCCGTCCCGCCGAGAAAAATTGCCATCCCTATGGAATGCTCCTTAATTTGGGCTTATGTACGTTAGAATTGGGTTTAATTTGGGCCCGATTCAATCGGTTTAGCCCATTAGCCCAATTTTGGGTCAAAATATTTAAAATTAGTGTTTTAATTCACTTTTACTTATTTTTACTTATCCCAAATTAAATTTTAACTTTTTACCCTCTTTACACAAAATTAATTTTCTCAGACGCAGTACCAGATGAACTTAAACTGGTACTTCCGGTTAAAATACCACTTCACATCTTTATGCTGAAAATTATGTTTTCCTATTCAAAAAAATCCACTAAGTTCAAATATCATATCGGAATTGTCGAATTTTGATTGCTACAGTTTCTCACTCTTTTTCCATATTTAATTAACTACTTAATTATTTACGGCTTTACCAAGTTTTACACTCAACCCTAATAGCAACCACCTTTTCCATCGCTAAACTCCTCTCCTCTACCGTAGGGTGTCGTCGCTGTCGTCTTCTTCTTCTTCTGCTGCTCCAGCCTCTGTTGTCTCTCTATTTTCCAATCCCAGCTTTCTCCTCTATCTGCTTCATCCGGTGGGGTCTCTTTCTTCTCTAACGAACGCCCTCCTCCGTTGCTTTGCCATCATCCTCTTAAAGCCTGATTTCTCCCTCTGTTGTGTTGCCTCCAGTCTCGCCTCCAGCTGTGTTGCCTCCAACCGCGATTTGTCCCTCCCCAAACTTAGCTTTGGTCTCCTCCATCCCTTATTACTCCCTTTAGCCTTGCTCGCATCTGTTAGGTACGTACATGACTCTTTTTTTATTTTGAGTTTTGAGAACACATTTTGTGATGATTTCTCAGCTGCTGTGTTGTGAAACTGCGAAAAGTTGTTCTTGCTTTTATATTTTTTGTTTAGTTTATTTAGTTGTTCGGTTTTTTTATGTTCTTGGTTTCTCACTGTGTTGTGGAATTATTTCTTCCTATTCAAATTGAAGACTACACTAATTTTTTTCCATCCTGTTCAAATTGATGTGGGCCGCCAAATCGTATCTTAGAAAATTGATATATCTACTTGAAATAAGCTTTTTACAAATCAGTTAAGAGAAAAAAAAATTGAAATTTAAAAAATGTAAAATCTGTTTTGTAGGTATCACCTACCGGTTGTCTATTATGGATGATTATCTTCTGTTACATTTAGAATTGCTATTATTTAATCAAGGTTAAAAAGTCTTGTAAATGTGTTATATATACATAAAGATTGAGAAACTTAAATGAAAGAACCAAACTTCGACTAATTTTTCAGTTTAATTGTTATTATGCTTTGATTTACATTCTTGCTTATTGTTTTTGTTGCCTAACAATTGCTTCATAATAGTTCTTATTGATTTGTTAATAATTGATGCCTTATTGCTGCCTTGGTTTTCTTCAGTGATAAATTTTGAATTTGTCTTTGAATTTCTTTATGATAAATTATAGGTAAATTATTAAGTGAAATTGTGATTTTTTAAATTTCATTAATCTAAAAATTATTAAATATAAATATTTAAAATTTTATATTAAATTTTTAATTATTTTATTCTATATTTAATTAAATTAGTTCAACCATAATTTGATTCTAGTTGAACTATTGAACAATTGAATTAATCACTTTATTGATTCACTAACCAGTCTAATTTTTACAACCTTGATCTTGATAATGGTCATTAATAATCTTAAGGTTAAAAAGGCGCCTGACCACTTTCGCAGTAATCATGCTTTCAATTCTGCGAGTTTAGGTAGTCTTTGTCCCCTACAAGGGATAGTTGTCATTCAGGGGCTCATCCATCACAAATCTGCATACGTTGTAAGTATAATACCCACAACTAATTGGCCATAGGATCACTCACTCATATAAATGACATTATCATATTTTTTATCTCTCAAACTCACTAACACTCATAAAACAAGGAAGAGAATTTTCACATTTCAAAACATACACATTTCATTATGAAACACACACATACATTTCACAAGGCATATGTGCCTTTATATAGGCAATGCTTCTCTACTAAAATAATAATTTATGAATTACAACTCAATTTTGTAATGACTACTATTTTATGAGTTGGCTTCATGAATCTTCTTTCAACTTGTATTCATGTAGTTTCCATAATCTTCTAATTTGCTTGACTTCCAATTTCAATTCAATTTGATTTTGAATTTCTTCAATGTTGTAGAATGTTGTAGGTATACTACTCTCTTGAATGTTTTCAAAAATCTTCAAGCTTCCAACATTAGCTTCTAGCAATATCTAGCCAATTGATGATTATTGTATTCAACTAAAATTTTGCTTCTTCTTTGACCATTTTGACTTCAAAAACTCTTCATGAAAATTCTAGTGATGCAAGTTGATTTAAAATTTTAATCAACATTGCCTCCCTTAAATCAAACTTGCAGAATTAAGCATCTTCTTCAATTTGTAAAATAACTCTGTCTTCAATGGCTTTATAATATATCAGCAACTTGTTCCTCAGTTGGACAATACTCGATCACTGGCTTTTGTTTGTATCCTTTTGCAACTAATCTTGCTTTGAAACGATCAACTTTGCCATTGGGTTTGTACTTAGTCTTGTAAACCCACTTTACTCCAATTGGCTTCTTAATTGCTGGTAAATCGGTCAGCTCCCATGTGTCATTCTTCTCAATGGCATGAATCTCCTCATCCATTGCTTTCTTCCAATTGTTGTCTTTAAAGGCTTCTTCAAAGTTCAACGGCTCACAATCTGAAAATAGAGCAAAATTTATGATTTCTTCATCAGACGGATCGTTGTCATTGCCAACTTCATAATCTGCTAATCTAGCAGGTAGTCTCCTCTCTCTTTGAGGTCTTCTAGATGATTCAGGTTGTTCGGTTGCATCTGGTTGTCTTTCTTCTTCATCATCACATGTATTTGAAATTACAATCGGATGTTTTTCTGTTTTTGTGTCCCAGTTCCACATGTCTTTCTCGTCGAACGTCACGTCTCTGCTGATGATTACTTTCTTTGTTTCTGGATTGTACAACTTGTATGCTTTTGAGTCTGTGCTATAGCCAATAAAGATACACTTCTCGCCTTTGTCATCTAACTTCTTCCTTAATTGATCTGGTACATGGGCATAAGCAATACACCCAAAGACTCTGAAATGATGAATAGAAGGCCGTTTTCCAGTCCAAGCTTCCTCTGGAGTTTTATCACGAACACTTTTTGTTGGACACCTGTTTAAAATATGAACTGCTGTTGCGACTGCTTCTGCCCAAAACTCTTTAGGCATTTGTTTTGACTTGAGCATGCATCTGACCATATCCATGATGGTTCTATTCTTTCTTTCAGCCACTCCATTTTGTTGAGGAGTGTATCTAGTTGTTAGTTGGTGTTGAATTCCGTGTTGCTTAAAGTATTCTGAACATGTAAGATATTCTGTTCCTCTGTCTGTTCTGAGAATTTTGATTTTACAGCCACTTGGTTTTTCGACAAACGCCTTGAATGTCTTAAAGACATCACATGCTTCTGATTTCTGCTTCAGAAAGTATACCCATGTATATCTACTAAAATCATCAATAAAAGTGATAAAGTACCTGCTACCACCATTACTTGGAACTTCTACAGAACAGAGATCTGAGTGCACAATTTCAAGTAATCTTCTAGCTCTCCAAGACTTTCCTGTAGGGAATGGATCTCTGTGCTTCTTTCTCAGTTGGCAAATCTCACAAACACAATTGGGAATATAAATCCGTGGTAGACCAGAAACAAATCCTTTTCTTGATAGGTAGTTTAGGCCAGAAAAATGGAAGTGCCCAAACCGCATATGCCACAGCCAGTTATTATCAAGTATCACAGAACTCATGCAAGAGGGATTGACATGTTGAATTTTTAATAGAAACATTCTGTTTGCAGTCATCTTTGATTTATCTATGAACCTTCCATTGTTGTCAAATAGAGTGCAATATCCACGATAAGTTATTATCTTATATCCCTTCTCATATAATTGCCCCATACTCAGTAAATTGTAATCAAGTTCAGGAGCATAGAAAACATCAGAAATATAACTCAGAGAACCATCTTTCAATCTAATCGGTATGTGCCATTTTCCTTCAATAGGGATCTTTGTACTATTACCAAACTTCAATAATAGTTTAACCGAATCATCTATTGAAGAAAATAACTCCTTTCTACCAGACATATGATTACTACAGGCATTATCCAAGTACCATATATTTTCATCTTCAGCACATGAATTACTTGTAAAAAATAAAGTCTGAGTACTCGGATTATCATCAGTGTTTTGATGCTGATTTTCTGCAACGTGTGCTTGATTGTTATTCACCATTTTGAATCTGCAATCTGCTACTTTGTGTCCATACTTTCCACAATGAAAACAGTTGAAATTGGTTCTTTCTTGATAAAAATTGCCTCGACCTCTTCCTCGGTTGACAGGCCCGAAATTCGTTCCACCTCTTCCTTGATTAGGTGGTGTAAAATTGTTGTAACTTCCTTGGTTGTAATTGCCACGACCTCTACCTCTAAAACTTCCTCTGCCTCTACTTTGAAAATTAAAACCACGACCTCGTCCTTCTTGTGTACGGTTTGATTCTGCAACGTTGTTGAAATTCACTCGGCTTTTCAGGGCTTCCTCAGTTGATTTTTCTGACTTCTCCAGTATTCTACTGATGTGGCTTTCCATGGTTCCTTGCAACTCTGCAATCGTCATAGTATCCATATCGTGGGACTCTAGTATCGTAGTCACCACATGGTCATACTTCATCGGCATGGTGCGAAGAATTTTCTCCACCACTTTGCTATCGGGCATATCTTCTCCATAGACTCTCATCTTATTGACAAGATCTGTAACACGAGTAAAATATTGCTCAACGGTTTCTGAGCTAGACATCTCGTACCTTTCATATTCTCTTCTTAAAGACTGTAGCTTTGCTTTCTGAGCTTTATCTACGCCTTTGTATGACAGCTTCAACGTGTTCCATGCTTCTTTTGCACTTTTGGCATTTGCTATTTTGCCAAACACCGTATAATCTACTCCTTGATGAATTTGAGATAGCGCCAATTGATCTCTCCTTTGTTGGGCAGCATCTGCTCCTTCTTGCAAATCTGGTTCAATGAAATTCCACAGGTTCTGGGCCTTCAAATGGGTGGACATCAAAGTCTCCCAATAACTATAATCAAGTTTCCCATCTAACTTGGGACCGGACCGCACAATATTAAAAGTGTTTGCCATACTGACTCTATGAATAAACAACTATGTGAGAATTCTCTCACACCTCACAAACTCTCAAACACCAGGCGCTGGATTAACCAGCTCTGATACCAAATGTAAGTATAATACCCACAACTAATTGGCCCTAGGATCACTCACTCATATAAATGACACTATCATATTTTTCATCTCTCAAACTCACTAACACTCATAAAACAAGGAAGAGAATTTTCACATTTCAAAACATACACATTTCATTATGGAACACACACATACATTTCACAAGGCATATGTGCCTTTATATAGGCAATGCTTCTCTACTAAAATAATAATTTATGAATTACAACTCAATTTTGTAATGACTACTATTTTATGAGTTGGCTTCATGAATCTTCTTTCAACTTGTATTCATGTAGTTTCCATAATCTTCTAATTTGCTTGACTTCCAATTTCAATTCAATTTGATTTTGAATTTCTTCAATGTTGTAGAATGTTGTAGGTATACTACTCTCTTGAATGTTCTTCAATAATCTTCAAGCTTCCAACATTAGCTTCTAGCAATATCTAGCCAATTGATGATTATTGTATTCAACTAAAATTTTGCTTCTTCTTTGACCATTTTGACTTCAAAAACTCTTCATGAAAATTCTAGTGATGCAAGTTGATTTAAAATTTTAATCAACATACGTAGATGTTTCTAGACAATCAACATCCAAGAATTAGCAAAATAATAATAATAATAATAAGGGCAATTATAGCGTACATATGTGTTTTTGTAAAAATATGTTCTTTTGTTCGATGTGAAGCTGACACGTGAATTTCTGCTGGTAGTTGGAGGAGCAGCTTGCAGACCTTTCTGAATAGCTTGCAGACGTTGCAGGGCTGGTTTACAAAGGCTCCACATTGTAGCTAAGCCGGTGGATGGGAAGACCAGGTCAGCTTGAGAATCCCGTTGAAGGGATGTGAATGGACTTATCGTTGTTGGGCTTTGTTTAATTCCTGAAATGTTATGATTGGGCTGGGGTTATTTGATTGCTAAGGATTTTTTGATATAGTGGACTGTAACCGGAAATAAAAGAGAGAAAATCGGATGATAAATTCAAAACTTCCATTTCAATGTTGGGGATAGGCCCCAAAAGATAATGGATTGATCCATTTAGATCATTGTTTTGAGAAAATTGTTTCTTTTCCAATCATAGAAAAAATCTTGTCGTATATAGTTTTTCATGAATATGTGATAAACCACATCCTTTTAAACTATTTGGGATAACAAATAATAAATATGTTTAAGTAATTCAATTTGAAATTTAAATTCGGTGTTTATATACCACATTCTTTTAAGCTATTTCTTTTATGCTTTACTTTACATTTTTGTTGTTATCAAAAGATTTTTGTGATTTCTAAAAAATTAATTAGTAAGTTAATTAACAAATTACCAACTTGTGTACATTGAATTAAGTGTATTTTATTTCAATGAGACTAATTAACTTTCTTGTTAATATTTTTTAGGGTAAAATACCTAACTAAACCAAATGAAGCAAAAAATTACTTGTATCACCCAAAATGAAAAATGGTACATTTATCACCTAAAGGCTAATTTTATGTAAATCGAATTATGCTAATTCGATTTTACAACTTTTAGCAGTAAATCAAATTAGGTGGAGTAGGTTTAGTAGGTAACATTGCATTTGGAGTAAATCGAATTAGGCTATTTCGATTTATGTAAGTATGGACAGCAGTTTCAAGACAAAGACGAGGCTAAATCGAAATAGGTTGATCAGATTTACTAAATTTTTTTAGCAACATATGTAAATGGAGCCTGGCTAATTCGATTTAGTGTTTATAAATAGGTGTGGAATCCGAATTCTCCATCATAGTGAGTCCCACAATGGCTAGTGATGAGAGCTTCTTGGTTTTGGTACACTATAAAGGGTCGATTACGAAAAAAATACGTTTCAGAATTAAGTTTACGGATAAAGATCAGCTTAGTATCTTCATTAGACATTCGACGAGTTTCACAGAGTTTAGGGATAATATAATTCAAAAACTTGGTCTACAAAACATGAAACGGGTGGAGAAGTTATTCTATAGAATTTTGATTTCGGTTTTGCGAGACGATGTGGAGTATGATTCGTTCGTCATAGGGAGTGTTGAAGATTTGAAAGTTTTGTTCCATTGTCGTTGGCAATTTCTGGAGGTGAGGACCCCTGAGCTGTTGGCCAAGCTTGTGGACATGATCTCTATCTCAGGAGGTTCTAACCACACAGGAGATCGGTGGAGTAGCTGAGTTTCAAGTTGGACAATAGCTTCAGGACAAAGACGAGGCAGTGTTGAGTGTGAAGACGTACAGCATCCGACGTGGGGTTGAGTATAAAGTGATGGAGTCTAATTACTGCAAGTACCATGGAAAGTGTAAGTATTTTGGCAATGGGTGCATATGGTTGATTCGGATCAGTCTCCAGCAACGCAGAGGAATTTGGGAAGTGAAACGGTACAATGGACCTCATCCTTGTCTGGCCACTTCGATATCGAGTCTTCATAGGGGGATCGATTAACATGTGATCTCGACGTTCATACTCCCTATGATCAGGGCCGATGCTGCCGTGTCGATCAAGGTACTTCAGAATGCGACAAAGGCCCATTTTGGTTTTAGACCGACTTACAAGAGGGTTTGGATGACTAAGCAGAAAGCCGTGGCTTAGATTTACGGAGACTGAGAAAAGTCATATAATGAGTTGTCGCAATGGTTGCTAGGCATACAAATCACGATGCCGGGCAGTGTTGCAGTATTGAGGACGAGTCTAGTGCGACTGGGTGGCCAAGTGAGTGAGGAGCAAGCATATTTCTACCATCTTTTTTAGACTTTTCCACCGTGTATCGAGGCGTTCCGATATTGCAAACCACTGGTTAGTATTGACGGGACCCATCTGTACGGGAAGTACAATGGAACACTTCTCGTAGCAATTGCGGAAGATGGGAACTCCAACATCATTCCTGTCGCATTCGTACTTGTGAAGGGTAAGAATGTGGAGTTGTGGTCCTTCTTATCCCATCTTCGACAGCACGTCACGTCTCAACCAGGCATTCTTGTTATATCAGACAGAATCAACAAGATCAAGGCTGCACTAAAATGCTGTATTTATTTATAACTTTATACGCGGTATCATTATAGTTAGAGGACTTCAACACGGATTTGGCCATCAAAACCTTGGACTCAACTAATAAGATGAGATTATAAACAAAAATTTTAGTTATATTCTGTTGTTTTTTTTTCTTAGAAATCGTTATATCTTCTAGTCGTTGTTGCTATTCATAAACCGTTACAAGTCGTATCGGTTTATGTATTGCAACACCTTGCATGTAATCTACGATAATTCATAGCCAATTATATTAAAAACTCTAAAATCGTACCAGTTATAAGCAAATATAAAATGTTGCATATTTGTATAATTTAGAGAAAATTTTATTTAATAATATAATTTATCATTATAAATAAATTGATATATAGATAGATTAAAAAAAATTCACTTCGATTTAGTGGGTCGATTTAGTGATATTAGAGATATAAAGTAGCTTTGTGTCTTCTCAAAGAGGATGGTAAAAATTAATTAAAAAATAAAAAAAAACAACTAAATAAAATTAGAAACAAATAATATTATCATAAATAATACTAAAATATTTTTTATATAATTAATTATAGATGTTAATTTTATCTTTTTAATTTGGTCATTTTGTTTAAAATATTTTTTATATCATTTACATGACTGAAAAAATATTTAAAAAATTAAAAAATAGTAAAAAAAAATCAATTTATTATTCTTTTTTATATATATTTTTCAAATAACTTTTTAGATGACTCAACAAAAGGTTGGATTAAATAAATGCATTATTTGTTATTTCTCCTCAAAATGTATATTTTGTGAAACTAAAATTAATTTTAAAAAATAAAAATATTGTTTCTTTTGTTTTTGGTTTATTTTTTTGGGTCAAAATAATAATTTATTTTAACATTTTATATCATATTTCACTAATTTAATATGTTTATTTTAATATTATTTTAACCCAAAAAATATTTTTATGCTATTTTAAAATTATTAGGATAGGTGAACTTCAATAAATGGGACATTATAAGGCTTAATAGTTTTGAAGGAGGATTGATCCCAAGATCCAAGTGCCCAACAGTGTAAAGAAATGGTTATCTTTTACCAATTTTGGTGAAAAAAATGCAACTACCATTAAATCATTCACCCACTATCGAAGTGAAGAACCAACTCAAGTGTTTCGGCCTTTTTTTTTTTCGGCCCAAACAAAGTCCATGACAGCAGCATCCAACCTACGGAACGCGTCAGAACACTGTCTAACTACACCCCACCGAGCCAGCTCCTTCGCAGCTCCGTGAGCTCGTGGGACCTCCTCTGAGCCACTTGCACATTGCAGCGTGGAACCAACACGTGTCCATACGTGAAATATAATAAAAAAAATTGGTATATTTGTACACACTTTCATCTGTACACTAGTGCGACCATTTTAATAATCAGTTAAAACGTAGGTACCTCTTATGAACAATAATATTTTAAATATTTTTTTGTGTATTGGGACTCGCTACAAGAAAGTCGTCGGATACTGGCGAACTTTTTTGGTAAATTCACCAATAACCTATTTACTGTCGGATTTAGCGTCGAAATAAATTTGATGGTATAAATCTCGTCGATAATTATTTACTAGCAGATTTAATTTTCGTCTACCGCTATACCAGCAAATTTAACGGTGGATATAAACTTTTAATTAACAAAATTCTGAATCTTGTTACCGTTTGATTTTTTTCTAATAAATCCGATGGTAAACTTAAATTTTATTTTTTTTTTTAAATTTATTTAAAAATTTAATATATAATTTTAAATATTTAAATTTAATAATTTTTTTTTACAATTTTTATAATAATTTGTCTATAACTCACAAACAAGTTCAAAAAGAATATCATTCAATAAAAAAACTAATAATCAAGAATGCAACACAACTCTTGAATTTTTGAAAGACTGAAGCCAACACACCGAGACTAAAACAGAAAAATCACAACATTTATCAAATCTATGATTGTCATTTTGCACCAAACAATGCTTAATTTAATGCAACTACAAAATGCTAGTCTAGACTAAGAAAGATGTGCCACATATATAATTTGCAATGCACTCCAGATTAATTACAATACTGAAATATGTTTCATGGACAAACCAAAGAAATAACACAACAAATCACAAGCATAGTGTGAACTAACTATAACATAAAACTAACATTAAAGCCACTGAAACTCAAAATTTTAATAAATAACTTGCATCAAATATTCAAGCAACAGTAATAATACTGTAACACCCTAACTATCAAAACTCACACTTCCGGCTGCGCAACTCAGATAGCTCGGACATTACGACGACTCTTATACTATTTAATACTAAAATATGAGCCTATTTAAAACTATAAACCGCAATACCGATCCAAAAATACTTTTGCTATACAACGTACATCCATACATACAAATACAACTTACAAAAACTCTCAAAGAGTACATACACACACACACACACACACACACACACACATATATATAAGCATTATCCAATACAATTCCTATCCCTCTTACAGAATACATATAGATAAAGGCGAGGGTACATAAACAATAACTAAAGCAACATAAAACATCACGACAACAACTAGATAAACTCTTCGTGACTTCTGCGTCCATATCCTAAAAGGGGAAAATTGTAGGGCAGTGAGAACATCATTCTCGAAAGGGTTCTCAGTAGAGAGTTTTTCGGAATTACTGTAATAGGATACGTAAAGGTAAACCGTACCAGTGATTAATAACCGTTTTATGCCTCTTTTTCAAAAACAACAGTTTACAATAAAAGAGAAATCTGAAATCTTTTCTGAAAGAGGAAATAGTTCATTTAAAACAAAATTCAAAAGCCTTTCAAAAGGTTTATCTATGCTAAACCAAATTAGCCTTTCATACTTTTCCAAACCAAAAACACAAAACCGAAACCAACCATCGGTCCAACTCATTTCAACCACGGCCCTAGGCCCAAACAATCCAACAGCAACCAATCCATCACAATCTAACAGAATTTCAGTCGCAAACACAAGTGGGAAGGTTCAAGCACAAACAAACAGTTACAACAAGTAGAATAATTAGCAGTTAATCACAAGTAATCACAAAGGCAAACCAAGTACAATATGCACACCCAAACAATGTCATATAGATGCATATGATGCATGCCTGTCCTAGTGGCTGATGATATCATCTGTCGGTTATATAGCCAACCCGACAAGTCCTAATAGCTAACCATTGGACTGTCTCTTTGTCGTGCATCCCCAACTCGAGTTATACCCAACATAAACTTGATCATAATCATGATCCATATCCAACACCCTCACTGGTGTATATTCACGGGGGCGAGCTCATCCAGGACTTTCACAGTGCCCGGCCACCCTTACGACATAGGATCAGCAGAGTCTCGAGTCTCCGCCTGGAGCACGTGGTGGCTAGCCACTGCTTTCTCCCAAGAAAACTCGTATCTCCGATAGTGGAAGTGCAAAAATCACAATTATCAATGTCTCAGCATATATGCATTCATTCTCAGCCATGAATCAACATCCATCTCAGTCATCCGGCTTAAATTCACAATTCATAGTCAGTCATCCGGCTTATAACATATTTCGCAATCAGCCATGATTCATTATCATACACAGCCATTCCGGCTCATAACAAAATAGCACTTCCACCATTCAACATCATCAATTTCATAAAATCAGTATTTAAGCCGTAAATCAATTTTTCTCAATTCATTTCACTTTGAAATCAGATTTCAAATCTTTTCAGCCTTGGCTTTAAAGTTCCCATTTCTCAAATCCTCTCAAGCTCACAATCCCCTTTTTCTCAAGGTGAGTTTCCTTTTTAAAAAATAATGCCACTCTCGGCATCCTCTTTCCAAAACTTTCATAACCATGGCAAGTTAAAGATTTATTTTGGAATATTCAAAATCATCCATCCAACAACGGGATTTTATTACAAAAGTTTCTCGACAGAGTCTCAAGTCTTTAGGGAAGGTCAACCTATATCAACTCCTTAAAATTCATTGAAACTCTTAAAATCCTAGATTCTCGGTTCAAGTAAATAAAACTGAATTTATTATGAAACTGAATCATACAAAATCACAAGTTCCAACCCAGTCCAAAAATCAATTCACTTGAAACGGAACCAGTTCATTTGAATCAAACCACTTTTAGATTTCTTCTTGAAACCCATTTTTTTCTAACCTCTTCCAAAATGCCTCAAACTTAATTATTTAGTCAAAAGTATAGTTTCCTTTAAAATCACTAAAAGCTCCTTTTTATATTGAAATCAATATTAGAGCATCATTCTTTCCTTCAATGATTCAAATGGTAAAAATAGTTCATTTCTAAACAAGTCGAACTCAAGGCATAAAGTTCACTTAAATAAATTAAGCTCAAAAACATAAGTATTCTATTAATAATTCAAATGATACAATTTCTCAAATCCAAACCTTTTTAAATAGCTTTTCAAACAAGTCTCGGATTTTTATAGAAATTTCGGCAGCACCTCCCCTAAAACTTGGACTTTGCCACTCGGTTCGGGTCCCAACTAAACCATTCCTCAATCCCTTTCAACAGTCCAAAATCCAAATCAATTCAAACTCAAACTAAATCCAACAGTCACCTCATTTGCATATCTCAAGGAAACCATTTCAAAATCAAATCAATATCAATCGATTTAACTCATTTCCAAAACTTTAAAGAAACGGTTCAGCAACAAATCATTTGTCAAAACCAAGTGAATTAAAGTAAACCAGGCTGAATCCAAAAGTGCATTCGATATTTCACATTATCAAGAAAATTAACTCAATTCAAATCAATTCTCAACGGATTAAACTCGATCTCAAATATTTAAAAAAATCAACTTGAAAACATTCCATTTCACAAAACCGCACAACAATCCAACCAAATAACATTCATAATCATTCGAGACAATCAGTACCTAAGGCTGATACAATCACCAAATACACATTGTCTCACATCAGTATCCATATGTAATAATTCCAATATATAAAATGTAGTTTTCGGAAAGCGCCCTACCTCGACAAATTAAAACTATAATCCAAACGCCTCTCAAAAATCCATTTCGTCTCAACCCAAACCAACGGCAGCTTCAAAACGCAGCCCCACACATTTTCGCAGCAGCATAAACAGCTCTAAATTACTACAAACAACCTTAGTTACTAAATCCTAAGAACATTAATACCGTAAAGGCTTTAATACACGTACGGGACACTAATTTAGGGCTTTCAAAACATAAGTTTTTACCGGAATAACAAAATGAAGCAGCTGCAAATTCCGAACCGACCCGACAACAGCTCCGGTAGTGGCCAGAAGCGCCGGTGGATCAACTATAATAACCACGCAACATCAAAACCTTCTTGAAACCCAAAATGTCAAAAACCACAAATTTAAAACCCTTACCGAAAAGTCAAAACTCGCGGAAATCACTGAACAGCAGCTCCGATGATGCCATTCCAGTGTGTTCTCTTACTTCGGCCATGACACGACGACTCAGAATTAGCATAGCCGCATCACAATCATCAACGGCGGCTCCATTAGCAATCACCATAGCATCCTGGCCTCAACAGCGGCTTCCAAAGGCAACGGTGGCGCTGGCTTCTGCAGCAGCTCCTCGCGAGCGCTCTCCCCTCTCTCCTCCATCGATGGTGACAACGACGGCACTGGAGGCGGGGCACGCAACGGGCTGAGCACGGCGTCGAGGTCCCCTTCGCTCTTTTCCTTCTCTCTCAGATCTCCCCTCTGGCCGCGATGCTGACCCCGCGCCTCTCTCATTCTTCGACTCGACCTGACGGCAGACTCCAAGGCGGCGGCAGGAACCTTGAAGGCGTGCAGTCTCCCCAGCGACGGCAGTGAGACGCCGATGATGACGGGCCGGACGACGACTGGAAGACGGCGCGTGTGAAGCTCCCTCTCTTCGACGCCACTTCTTCGCGACGGCAGTGGCTCCTCACCGGCGCCGTTCCTACCCTCTTCCCTCTCCTTCCCGTCTTCCTCCTAACCCTTTTCTTTCTTTCCGTTTCATTTGATGGCAGCAGCTGCTGCTGCGCATTGAATTGGAGGAAGGGTAAAGTGTGTCACTGCTGCTGGGTTCAGGAAAACCGGGTAATGGGTTAGGCTTTTTGAGAAAAATTAGGACTAGGAACATTTTAGTAATTTCTAATAAAGTTGTGAATAATATAGTAATTGAAACCTAAATTAAATCCACCACTAATTAAATATAGAAAAATGTCATTTGTTCATCAACAAATTATTTTTATTAAAATGTCCAAATCCAAGAATTAGGAATAATATAATTAAATCCTTTATTTTTCCAAAACAGTAGTATCAATATTTTAAAATCTAATTATTATTTAGTCCAAATCATATAAAATTCTTATTATTTCACAATTGCTAAATTTATAATTTAAATATAGAAAATAATCCAATAATTATAAAATTGGATAATAATCTTAATCTATTTTAAATTCAATTAATCGAAACTTGCTTTAATTTTCTTTAATAAAGAAATTTCTGAAATTAAAACTACAGAAATACTGAATTTGAAATTAGCTAATGATAGTCTTTTTTCAAAAATTTTGAGTCTTACGTTCCACCCACCTTGATAATAATGAAGATGAAAAAAATGTTATTTCAACCAATATTGCTACTAAAATTCCAACAAAAAAATATTCTTTCGAGTTTCAATCAATTTCTGCAAAAATATTTTTTTTATTTTAAAAACTAAATCATTTGATTTCAAATAACTTTTTTTTGTTTTATTTTCAATCTATTTTTTTTTTGTCTTTTTTCGACAATTGATTAAATTTTAAAGTTTTGTTACAAAATTTGATATGGAAAATTTATAAAAAAAAGTCCTTTGGTAATATTTATTTACATAACATACCAAAAATCTAAAATAATTTTTAAATATTCAGATAATATAGATATTAATTTTTATTAATATTAAGTAAATATATTTTTTATGGATAAATTTTTAACTTATTATAATAAAAAAGTATTTAATAGAGTCAAATTTTGGCTCTTTATTATATTTATTTTAATTTTTTTGTTTGTTAAACACTGAATTAGTAAATAAAAAATAATTTTATTTTAACATTATCTATAATATGTTCACGTCTAATGATAATAAATTCATACTAAGATTGAATTAATGTGCTTCGTATTAGTGATTTTATATATTCATTATTGGTTAATGTTTATATTTCGAATTTTTTTTACTTTCCTATATACTAAGAAGTGTGAACCAAAGAAAAAATTTAGTGAGTCAAATTTATTTATTGAGTTGGAGTAAATATATTTTTTTCCGTATTCTATATAAAATTTTATGAAAATTCAGTGGAAATATTTGCTCCTATATAGTTAAATATAGATCCGTTTTTAGTGGTAATAGTAGTTATAGTTGGTCATATTATTAAAAAAAAATTTGTAAGAATTTAAAGTTTTTACAAAATACAAATAAAATTTTTACAAAAATAATAATAATTATTATTTAATAAATTTTTTAATAAAAAAATTATATTGCCTTAAAATAAAAAAAATAAAAATCAAAATGTCTATTTTTTTAGATAAATATCACTCTATCCTTTATAAAAATAAACAAAAATTAAATTGAGTCTTTACTCTTTTTTATCCTATTTAAAAACTTGATTAGAAATTAAACCTTTTAAACTGTAATACTTAATAGAATAACAAATTAGTCCGCAATGCCATCTCAACTCTCAAGTTTGACAACTGCAATGGAATCCTGGTCCATGATGTGCCCCTATCATCGACGTGATAGCCTCAACACAGAAAAAATTAAAGAATAGAAATACTTAAAAACGTCATTGTTTACTAAATCCTACCTACGGTTTAAGTGATTTTTTTCCTTTTTTCCGATTATATTAAGTACATATTAAAATTAGTTATAAAAATTAATTATTAAAATAAAATATATTTTAAAATATAAAATATATATTAAAAATAAGTTGAACTATATATATTTATATATATAAATATATATAATTAATTTTAATATATAAATAATACTTATTATTTATACATTTTTTGACAAATCATTATTTATACATGTAGATTACAATTTGAATAGAAATAGTATTATTTATACATGTAATTCAATTGTCAATTTTAGCCACTTTGAAATGTTATAATAAAAACATTTAGATATTAGAAGATGAAATTTATAATTTGATTTAATAACGAAAAAGTAATAATAATAATAATAATAATAATAATAATAATAATAATAATAATAAATAAATAAATAAATAAATAAATAAATAAATAGGTAACGAAACTTTATACCAAACTAAACATTTTAAAAATATTTTTCAGATAAAAAATAATCAACACTACGACAAAACTCAGATACATAAGAATAATCAGAAAAAATGGTTGAGAATCATGCTCTTATATATAATTATAATTTAAAGTAAGTGGGTCAAACAGCATAAAATAGTCAAAATAATTATATTAGGTATATATTAAAATTAATTATTAATATAAAATATTAAAATATAAATTATATATTAAAAATAAATTGAATTATATATATTTATATATAAATATATAATAACTAAATTTAATAATTGATTTTAATGTATACATTTTTATAGTCCAAATAAGGCATAGTTGGATACTTGGGTGCCTCTACGCACATTACTATATATCTATATATCTTACCTCTTTAGCACCGCATTGCCGACCCGAACAACTGAAAAGAAAAAGGTTGCACAAAAAACTCAAAAGGATTCAGAAATGCTACCACAAGTATTAGCTATTCCTGCAGCAATGCTCCTTGTGATATTCACATTCATCATTCTAACACCATTTGTGTTGAATCCAGCTAATGGGAGTAGCAAAAAACTCCCACCAGGTCCAAAACCTTTACCAATTATTGGTAACCTTCACATCTTAGGAAAACTCCCACATCGCACCCTTGAGACCCTTGCCACTAAATATGGACCCATAATGTCCCTAAAGTTAGGACAAGTCCCTGTGGTTGTGGTTTCTTCTCCAGAAATTGCTAAGCTCATTCTGAAAACTCATGACTTGGTTTTCGCAAACCGGCCTAAGGTTCAGGTCAGAGATAGAAATAGAAGTATATATATTTATATGGATAAATTTTGGTACGATTATGTTACGGTGATTAGGTGATTATTTAAATATTAAAATTAAAGTTTTTTTACTATTTTTTTAAATAATATTTTTTAGAAAATATTATTTAATAATAAAAAAATTATTTTAATTTTAATAATATTTTTTAAAATATTATAATTACCGTAATATAATTATATTAGAATAATTTATATAAAAATAATATATATTATTATTGATCAAATTTTTTTAATTTTAATAAAAAATGAGTTGACTTTTTTATTTAAATAATTTTTTATTTTTATTTTAAATCATTTTTAAAAAATTATATTTTTGTGCATTATCTCTTAATTTAACTGAAATAGATTTTACTCACGATTTATGCCTGTGAAATTGAATTTTCCTTATAGCACTGCATCCAAAATTAAAATCTGCGCAAAATTATGAGATTAATATGTTAGGTAATTTTTTTTTAAGTCAATATTAATTAATTTTTTAAAATTATTTTATTTATTTAAACTTTTAATTTTTAATTTTAAATTCTAAATAATAAACCAAGACATTAAAATTGGTTATAATTTTGTTAACTAAAAATTAATTTTTTATATTTTCTCTCCACAAAATCATAATTTCTTTTATAATAATTTAAAATAAAAATTATTTAAATATAAAAAGGCCGATCTGATGATCCCGAACTAATTAAATTACATGGATTAATCTTTACTTGGCAGGTAGTAGAAACTCTTTCTTATGGCCGAAAGGGATTGGTGTTTACGGAGTATGGTGGTTATTGGCGCAACGTGAGGAAGTTGTGCAGCTTGCAACTTCTAAGTGCATCAAAGGTTGAGATGTTTGGTCCTTTGAGGAAGAAGGAGTTGGGAATGTTGGTGAATACACTTAAGAAGGCTTCGGATTCATGTGAGGTTGTGGATCTTAGTCAATTGATTGGGGAGTTTGCTGAAAATATCACTTTTAACATGATATTGGGTCGTAGCAAGGATAATCGGTTTGACCTCAAGGGCCTCATTCATGAGATTATGTTCTTGGTTGGTGCCTTCAATCTTGCAGATTATGTGCCTATCTTAGGTACGTTTGATCTTCAGGTATGCCCCTGTCTCCTCTTAGGTATGAACCATCAGAATTTATGGATGGTCCTTTATCATTCTTTTAATAAAATAATTATGAAATATAAATAAAATAATTTTAAGCTACTTTAATATGATTTTTATTATTCACAAATATTTATATTGTTAAAATACCAATCTGTCATTTCTTTTTTTTAATCTTTTATATTTGAACCAACACTAGTTAACTTTTTTACACAAAAGATATTAATTTTCTAATATTTTTCAATACAATTTATTTGAAATATTAGAAAAAAATTGAAAAAAATTAATCATGATAAGTATTATTAAAATTTTTGAAAAGATTTAATTACCAATTCAGTACCTAAAAGATTTAATCGCAGTTAATTAAAGGTCCTTAAAATATGTTATTGATAAAACAACTCCTTAATGATTTGAAAATATTACAATCATAACCAATAAATATTATATTTTTATAAGTGACAAAATAAACTTTCATATTTAACAAAGGACTTATTCATTTGATCCGAATTTTTGTGATTTGAATAAATATTTATAAGGTGCAAAAAAAAAAAATTCAAAGCAAAATTTGATCTCTAAATTTTTTTTTTATTTTTCAAAAAAATGTGGTCATTCGCACTAAAATTTTTTTTAAAAATTCACTTGATATAAAATTAACAAATTTTAAGAATAAAAAATCTCGTTTTTCTAATGATAATTACAAAAATTTGCATCAAAATCTTATCTCTAAAGTCTATTTTTAGAATATATATTTAATATCTAATTTTTTTGTCTCATTTTTAAATCTTTCATGGACTTATTTATTGTTAATATTTTTTGTGAATTTTTTTTGTCAGCAACATGAATTTTGAAGTACCATTTTAATAGTTTATTTTTTCGAACGCAAATTATACTTTACCCACAAAATATTTAGGTAACAAAAGTAAATGACGTGCATACTTTGTATGATTGTGAAACAAATGGTAAACTAGGGATTAAAGAGAAGAACAAAGAAAGCAAGCAAGGCCATTGATGAAGCATTAGAGCACATCATCAATGATCACGATCACCCATCATCAGCTGAATTTCCACAGGATAACAAGGATTTTATAGACATATTACTCAGCTACATAAATCAACCAATGGACCCACATGATCATGAACAAAGACATGTAGTTGGGAGAACCAATATAAAGGCTATCATATTAGACTTAATTGCTGGATCATACGACACTTCTTCAATAGCAATTGAATGGGCTATGTCAGAGCTTTTAAAAAATTCAAGAATAATGAAGAAACTTCAAAACGAGATTGAAGGCCTTGTGGGAATGAATAGACAAGTGGAAGAAAATGACTTGAAAAAATTGCCTTACCTTGACATGGTTGTAAAGGAGATATTACGATTATATCCTGTTGGACCATTTCTTGTGCCACACGAGTCTACAGAAGATGTTACTATAAATGGTTATTTTATAGAGAAAAATACACGAATTATGGTGAATGCATGGGCAATAGGGAGAGATCCAAGAGTTTGGTTAGAAAATAATGACATGTTTTTTCCTGAAAGATTTGAGAACAACGATGTAGATTTTAAAGGGCATGATTTTAGACTCATACCATTTGGGTCAGGTCGTAGAGGGTGTCCTGGGATGAATATGGGTTTAACTACCATTAAGATTACTATAGCACAATTAGTGCATTGTTTTAGTTGGGAACTTCCATTGGGTATGACTCCAGAGAATTTAGATATGACTGAAGAATTTAGACTCTCTATACCAAGAAGTAAGCATTTATTATGTAGGCCAACTTATCGCCTACTTAGTGATGATTAAAAAGGATTAAAGGGTTTCAACTACAATTAAATTGGCGAATTATTTGTGTTTATTTTTAATTTTTTCTTCTATTTTTTGTTTCATAATATGGATTGCTATAATAAAATAATGCTGATGCTTTATTGTTGTCAAAGGAAATTCTAGCTCTAAGAATTAATATTTGTGTTACTACTCATCCTGATTAGTTACTTTCGCTTATGCAGTATATTAGTGTTTATTTGATATTACAGGAAATTATATTGACTCTTATTCTAGCTTCTCTGTTTTCTATTGTATTGAGTTACACAACATGAATATGTGCTTTACAAAGCTAGATTGATTGAATAACAAAATATGAATGAGAAATATTAGGAGATTAATAATTTTTATTAAAATTATCTAATATTTTGGGTTAATATTTTATTTTTATACTATTAGAATTTAGTGTAACTTGAGTGATTTTGGCAGCTAAATTTATTGCACATTTGTAAATAGAAATTAGGAATGCAAGGTGATATAGTTAGTTAGAGATTATGGTTAAGTGGTTAAGTTAGTGACTCTCATTTTATTACATACAACTTGTATATAAACATCTTGTGAAACTAATGTACTTACCAATTTAGCAGTTTTCTACATTTACATCTCTCTGAGTTTAATTCCTATTTCTCTCACTCTTTCTCATCACATTCTCTCTCATCTTGCTTCACTATGGATGAAGCTTGATGCCTCATCTCAAATTTTTACACTCTTTATTCTTGAATTTGCACGATAGAATTTGATCAGAGCATGATCCTCTCTCTAGTGTATTTTTACATGGTGCGGTGAGTGTAGAAAAAAGATCACTGTTCTGATCAACGAGATCGAGAATAGAAGATCTAAATCTGGTAACAAAGCAGATTCAATAACTCACCAATTATATTCTTGAATTTCATTTCTTTTCTTTTCTCATTGTGAAACTGTCTCTATTTTCTATCATCTCGAAAGATCCCTTTATCAATTTCATTAATCCCTAATAAATTACAATGGACAATACTCAACCGTTGAATCCCTTGAATCTCAATGTGATGGATGCTCAATCAATTGTAAATTTTTTGAAACAAATGTCATCAATTCAAGCTCAGATGGCAAAAAATCCAATCAATCCGTCGCAAGATCCAACGAGCCCTATTTTTTTTATCCGAGCAAAAGTCCTGGTAATCCTCTCATTCCATTTATTTTGACTGCAAGCAATTATAGTGCTTGGATCAGAGCTATGTTATTGGCCTTGGAATCAAAGAACAAACTCAAATTCATTGACGAATCAATCACAAGGCCAAACAAAGATGCTGCACTTTTTGAAACTTGGGAAAAATGAAAAACTTACTTATTGTCATAGATAACACTTTCATTAAGTCCTGCAATTTTAGGAAGCGTGATATGGAACAATAACGCTTCAGACATTTGGAAGGAACTGATGAATAGATACTATTATAGTGACAAGTTTCGAGTGGCAAAATTGCAGGAAGAATTGTTTCAATTGAAACAAGGTGATGCTACTATTACAGCTTATTACACAAAGCTAAAGTCTATTTGGAAATATTTGAACAACTTTAGACCCATTCCTAATTTCACAAATTGTACGACTGTGTGCTCATGTGGACTGAACATAATCAGAGAGCATAGGCAAGAGGATTACTGTAAGACCCATAACCTTTGAAAAGTCTTTTCACGAGCAAATCTCAAATCATATAATTATTTATAGCCTTAATTTCAGAAATTATTTTATTAAAGATAATTAAAGCAAGTTTTGATTTATTGAATTTGAGATAAGTTATGATTATTATCCAATTATATAATTATTGGATTATTTTCTATATTTAAATTATAAATTTAGCAGTTGTGAAATAACAAAGATTTTATATGATTTGGACTAAATAATTAATATTTTAAAATAATATTACTGCTGTTTTGGAAAAATAAAAGATTTAATTATATTATTTTCAATTATTAGATTTGAATATTTTATTAAAAATAATTTGTGAAGTTGATGAACAAATAATATTTTATACATTATTATTGTTGGATTAGAATTTATTTCAATTACTATATTATCCCTATTTTATATGAAATTATAAAAATGTCCTTAACCCTATTTTTTTCAAAAATGAAAGCCTAAAGCCTTCATCCCAGCAGCCGAAAACCCTACCCTGTCTTCCCTTTCACCTTCAGCAAGTTCACCAAACTTGAAGCCCATAGCAATACCCACGGTTCCTTATCTTGTTCCATGGAGGATGGAAACAGAAATCTGAGATAGGGGGCAGAGAAGGGGGAAATCGTAAACACAACACACACCCATGAAGCACCGTTGGCCAAACTGAGAAGAGGGGAGATGAGGAAGCACGGCGCCGGCGGGCGTCACTATCGCAGCGCCGCCGTGTTGCATCAGGGAGGATGAGCGAGCGGGGAACAACCACGAGAGAGAGAGGGTCGCGCCGCCACGGTCGTCCAGGAGAAACGCCGGAGAAGAAGCTGCTGCGCTGCCCAGAACCGCATTCGACCCGCCGCCGATCAAGCTCCAGTTGCCGTCACCCTCGTGCAGTCGCTGCCGCGAAGTGGCCTTGCATCTGCCGCCGTCTTCGTGGGGCTTGTGGGGTCGCGGTCGCTCCTCGCCGTGGAGCCCGTGTCGTTGCCTTTCAGCGACCGCCAGAGCAGAAACGCGCACGAGGGAGCTACGGAGAGGATGAGGTGCGATGGTGGTGGGTGGTTCCACCATCCTTGTCGTGCCGTCAGAGTTTGCCGCCATGGCTGCTGGTCTCCTAGCTGCTGCTGTGGTTGGGGGTATGCTGTGTATGGTCGCAAGAAAGCCTCTCTGCCATTGCCGGAAAACCTCTCTGCCGCCGGAGGCCGCTCTACTGGTAAGGGTGTTAAATTTGTGGTTTCGGTCATTTTGGATTTTGAGAAGGTTTTGATGCTGCGCGGTTTTTATAGTTGATCCACCGGAGCTTCTGGCCACCGTCGGAGCTGTTGCCGGGGCCGGTTCGAAATTGCACCTGCTTCGTTTTGTTAATTCAGTGAGTATTTCTATTTCGAAAGCCTCGCGTTAGTACCATATTATGATTGGTTAATGAATATGAATTTTTGGTAACGTGGGGTAAAGTCCTGATTGTTGTATGTTACGATTAGAGTCGTTGAGATTGTTGCAAAAAACAAGCGGAGCCGGGATTTTGGTTGTTGATTTCGGATTGAGGCGGAAGGGACTCTGTGAGACGTTTGGGTTATGGAATTTGCGTTTTGAGGTAGGGGCGCTTTCCAAAAACTATACTTTATGTATTGGAATTATTACATATGGATACTAATGTGAGAAAATGTGTATTTGGTGATTGTATCGGCCTTATGTATTATTTGATTGTCTCGAAAGCTTATGAATGTTTGTTGGCTGAATTTGTTGTGCGGATTTGTGAAATAGAATGTTTGGAGTTGATTCTTTAAATATTCGAAATTTGAGTTTAATCCGTTGGGGATTGATTTGAGCTAAGTTGACTCTCTTGATAATGTGAAAGATAGAATACTCTTTGAAATTCAGCCTAGTTTGCTTTAATTGACTTGGTTTTGATAAATGATTTGTTGTTGAACCGATTCTTTAAAGCTTTGAAAATGAGTTAAATCGGTTGATATTGAGTTGATTTTGAGATGGTTTTGCTTGAGATATGCCACTGATGTGACTATTGGATTTAGCTTGCTTTTGAATTGATTTCTGGTTTTAAGCTGTTGAAAAAGAATGAGAAACGGTTTAGTTGGAATCCGAACTGGGTGGCAAAAGTCCAAGTTTTAGGGGAGGTGCTGCCAAAATTTCTACAAAATCCTAGTCTTGTTTTAAAAGTTATTTAAAAAAGGTTGGATTTGAGAAATTGTATTATTTGATTTATTAAGAGAATATTTATGTTTTCAAGCTTAATTTATTTAATGAACTTTATGCGTTGAGTTCGACTTATTTAGAAATGAACTATTTTTACCGTTTGAATCACTGAAGGAAAGAGTGATGCTCTAATATTGATTTCAATATAAAAAGGAGTTTTTAGTGATTTTAAAAGAATCTAGACTTTTGATTGAGTAATTAAGTTTGAGACATTTTGGAAGAGTTAGAAAAATGGGTTCCAAAAAGAAACCTGAAAGTGGTTTGATTCAAATGAACTGGTTCTATTTCGAATGAGTTGATTTTTGGACCAGGTTGGAACTTGTGATTTTGTATGGTCGGTTTCATAATAAATTCAGTTTTATTTACTTGAACCGAGAATCTATGATTTTAAGAGTTTCAATGAATTTTAAGGAATTGATATCGGTTGACCTTCCCTAAAAGACTTGGGACTCTGTCAGAAAACTTTTGTTATAAAATCCCATTGTTGGATGGGTGATTTTGAATACTTTGAAATAAATCCTTAATTTGCCATGGTTTTGGAAGTTTTGGAAAGAGAATGCCGAGAGTGGCTTGTTTTAAAAAGGGAACTCATTTTGAGTAAATTTGGCTTATGAGCCTGAGAAGATTTGAAAAATGAGATCTTCAAAGCCAAAGCTGAAAAGAGTTGAAACTTGATTTCAAAGTGAAATGATTTCAGAAAAAGTGATTTATGGCTTAAATGCCAATTTTATGAATTTGACGATGTTGAATGGTGGAAGTGTTGTTTTGTTGTGAGCCGGAATGCCTGTGTATGATTATGAATATTGGCTGGTTCTGGATTGAACCGTGAGCCGGAATGGCTGTGTATGATATGAATATTGGCTGATTCTTGATTGAATCGTGAGCCGGATGACTGAGATGGATGTTGATCCATGACTGAGAATGAAAGCATTTATGCTGAGATATTGATAAGTTGTGATGTTGCACTTCTACTATCGGAGATGTGAGTTTCCCTGGGAGAAAGAAGTGGCTAGCCACCACGTGCTCTAGGTGGAGACTCGAAACTCTTTTGACCCTATGTTGTCAGGGTGGCCGGGCACTGTGAAATTCCCGGATGAGCTCACCCCCGTGAATATTCACCAGTGAAGGTGATGGATATGGATCATGATTATGATCACGATTATGTTGAGTATCACTCGAGTTGGGGAGACACGACAGATGGACAGTCTAATAGTTAGCTACCAGGACTTGTCGGGTTGGCTATATAACCGACAGATGATATCATCAGCCATTAGGACAGGCATGCATCATATGCATCTATGTGACATTGTTTGGGTGTGCATATTGTACGTGGATTGCCTTTGTGATTAACTGCTAATTGTTCTACTTGCTGTAACTGTTTGTTGTGCTTGAACTTCCTATCTGTGTTTGCATCTGGGACTCTATTGAATTGTGGTGAATGGTTGATGGTTGAATTGTTTGGGCCTAGGGCCGTGGTTGAAATGAGATGGACCGATGATTGGTTTCGGTTTTGTGTTTTTGGTTTGGAAAAGTATGAAATGCTAATTTGGTTCAGCATGGTTAAACCTTTTTGAAAGGCTTTTGAGTTTTTGAGAATTGAACGGTTCCTCTTTTAGAAAAGATTTCTGACTTTACTTTTATTGTAAACCATTATTTTTTAAAAGAGGCATAAGACGGTTATTAATCACTGGTGCGTTTATCTTCACGTATCCTATTACAGTAATTCCCAAAAACCCTCTACTGAGAACCCTTTCGAGGATGATGTTCTCACCCCCTACATTTTTCCCCTTTCAGGATATGAGCGCAGAAGTCACGAAGAGTTTATTTAGTTGTTGTTGAAATGCTCTGTATTGCTTTAGATTATTATTTATTATACCTTCGCCTTTCTCTTGAGATATTCTGTAAGAGGGATAGGAATTGTATTGGATGTACTCTTTATGAGTTTTGTGAGTTGTATGGTATGTATGGATGTACGTTGTATAGCAAAAGTATTCTTGGAGCGGTATTGCGGTTTAAAGTTTTAAATAGGCTCATATTTTTAGTATTAAATAGTATAAGTATCGTCGTAATTTCCAAGCTATCAGAGTCGCGCAATCGGAAGCGTGAGCTTTGGTAGTTAGGGCGTTACAATTACACCACAAGGTTCCTAAGAGGTCTGAATAACCAATATGCTAATGTCAGATTACAACTAATGCAGATGAATCCTACACCTGAGATTGATACTGCCTTCTCCATGTTAACACAACAAGAACAACAATTCAATGAATGTAATAAATCCAAGGTTTTCTTTAACAGAACCATGCAGTCAAATGATGAAGGAAATAAAGGGAGAGGTAGAAGGAGAGGTAGATGCCAGGCTATTGGAAGAGGACGAGGAAGTAGATTGCAATGTACATTCTGTGACAAGCCTGGCCACACCATCGAGACGTGCTATAAAAATAATATTTTTCACTTCATTTGGGGCAAAGGCAAATCAACAGCATCAATTACATTGCTGTTGAGAAGAAAATTGATGATCTCAGCTAAAGCAACCTAAGCCACAGCCAAAAAGAAGTTGGTGATTCCACAACCTTATGGATGCTGTTCTTAGGTCTTTCTCTGTCTTTCACCCCTTGTCCATCTTCCATCTCATCCACCCTCCTAACTAGGTGCTCTGTCAATCTTCTTCTTACATGTCCAAATTACCTGAGACGCGATTCTACAACTTTTTTCACAATATGTCCTACTCTCTCTCTCTCTCTCTCTCTCTCTCTCTCTCTCTCTCTCTCTTATATCTTCGTTCCTTATTCTATCCAATCGTGTATGACTAACCATCCATCTCAATATCTTCATCTCTGCCACACTTAACTTATGTTTGTGCTTCCCTTTGGCTGCCCAACACTCTGTACTATAAAACATTGCCGGCCTGATAGCAGTGCGATAGAATTTACCTTTATGTTTTAAAGATACTTTTTGCCACATATAAAACCAAACGCACTCCGCCATTTAGACCAATCTGCTTGGATCCTATGATTTACATCATGTTCAATCTCTCTATTATCCTGAATGATGCACCCAGGATACTTAAAATTTTTAACTTTTTGCAGGATGTTTTCTTCAATCTTCACCTCTGTATTAGGGTTTTCCCTTCAGCGGCTGAACTTACATTCCACACATTCCGTCTTGCTAAGGCTTATGTGCAGACCATATACTTCTAGAACTTCTCTCCATAAATTCAACTTCTTATTTATGTCTTCACTTGACTCTCCCATAGGGACGATATCATCGGCAAAAAGCATGCACCATGGCACAGGCTTTTGGATATGCTCCGTGAGTACATCCAAGACTAATATGAAAATGTATGGACTTAAGGATAATCCCTGGTGTAATCCTATACCAATAGAAAATTTCTCTGTCATACCACCTTGAGTCTTCACGCTAGTTGTAGCTCCATCATACATATCTTTAATTGTACGAATATATGTGATCCTTACTCTCTTCCTTTCTAAAACCTTCCATAAGACCTCCCTTGGCACCTATCGTACTCGTTTTCCAAATCAATAAACACCATATGTAGATCCCTTTTATTACTATGATACCTCTCTATCATTCTTCTTAACAGGTATGTAGCTTTAATGGTGGATTTGCCTAGCATAAAACCAAATTGGTTCTCTGTTACTTGTGTCTCTTATCTCAGACTCTGTTCTATCACTATTTCCCATAACTTCATGGTATGGCTCGTGAGCTTGATTCCTCTATAGTTTATGCAACTATGTATATCCTCCTTATTTTTGTAGATAGGTACCAAGGTGCACTTTCTCCACTCATCTGACACCTTCTTTGACCTTAAAATCTCATTATTGTTGGCTGTCGAAGGCCTAACACAACCCTCTCCCTTTATCAGGGCTTGAGACCGGCTATGTACTGCAGTGTAGCATACGCCGAGTTAAATTAGATTTCTTCACCATTTAAACAAAATTGAAACAAATTTTACACTAATTGAAACAAATTCTGCACTAACATAATCAAAAGATCCATTAACATATTGCAACAAAATTCTGCACTAACATAAACTCAATGCAAAATTGAAACAAAATTCCAAACTAATTGAAACTAATATGCACTAATTTAACTTATTGGGGCAAATAAGTTTATGCACTAACATAAGCAAAAGATCCACTAACATAAATCAAATTTTACGTCAAGTATGCACTAAAAGAGCTCAAAATTCTGCACTAATATAAACAAAGTTTTGCATTTACATAAACTAAATTCTGCATTGAAATTCTGTACTAACATAAACTCAACACAAAATTGAAACAAATTCCAAAACTATTGATCAAACACATTCTAATTCTAACTGTGCAATATAGCTCTGACAAATCCAGCTTTCTGATTATGTCCCAGTGACCAAAAAGTTTTCTCCAGCTAAGGATTTGTGGAGAACTTGAGTGCATAAGAAATAACTTTATCATTTGTGAAGCCAAACTCGCTAAACACGTCACCAATTTTTTTTTCATGAGTGTATATCATAGCTTGAGAAAAATCATCCAAACACTTTCCCTGTTGATCAAACACGTATTTTAGGGTGTTAGTTAGCGCCTTTATCATGTTGGTGTCCTTTGCCGCCTTAGATAAGTATGGCTTCTTTCATTGTTTTCTCTCAGAAAATAAAGCAACAGAATTAGATTATTAGGGCAGAGATTCACTAAAAATCATTATTTGAGTTAAACATATCAAAATTTTCGTCATTCATATCTTCATATCCATCTTTTTGCACTTCTTCAGTGTTATTGCCACATACAGCAGCAACCCCACTTGCTCTTTCCTTACAAAATATTTTTTCCAAACGTTGATAAAAGGGAAAAGGCTTTCTTGGAATATACAACTTTTGTCCTTGTTTCTAGAAAAAAAATTATAATATTATCAAATACCTACTTATTGTTTCTCCTAACTAATAAAATCTAACTTGAAGTGTGCGATTCTTTTTATGATGAGCTAGTATTATTAAAATGTAATCACTTGCTTAGGGATACTTACACGACATTCATCACTTAATCCATCTTAAACTTTAAGTAACTCACACAATCTTTCTAATGAATCTATACTCATCCTTAATTGTCAAATATAGTTTCTATCGCCCCTTCCTATTATGCAGTTTAACACATTCTGTCTTAAGAGAATAGTATTAATTTCTCTATTTCTAATCAACAAACATTATCCTCTCTTATTTCTCAAATATAAACATACAAACATCAAAACTAATATGGTAACTGATACGGCCGTTACAAATCCGATGTCATAACTCGGCATTATATACAATAACTCGGCACTTTACATTATAACTCGGCGTTATACGTTACAATCAGACTCAACGGACTACATTTTGGAATAAAAACGTCCGATCAGGCATTATCACTCATTAAAATCTAATAACTGCTCTTCAATTCATATGATCAACAGAAAATAACTGACCTATTTCACCTCACCTATAAAGGTATGGTATTTTATCCTCAAAGGATACACTGAATTTACAGTACTAACTTAAGCATCGGAGTGCCTTTTGCAGATACACTCTCCTTTTGTTCACACTCTCCATGACGTGATATCTCTCTGGACCAAGTGCTCGGATCTTTCAAGTCTATAGCTTAACTCGGCGTCAACTCTCAGAAACCGAGTTACGTCCAGGTTACGTACACAAGAACAATTGGCGCCCACCGTGGGGCCTCGAAATAAACACCCTTCTTTCTATAGGCCCCATTTCCTTCCAATTGCTTCAAACCTACCTGCACCTTTGTAAACAAAGGTCATATTTTAAATCATTAAGGCCCGAAAAAGACCGATCTATATCTATTATCTTTATTTGCCGATCTATATCTGTTATATCTATTTTCCGATCCATATCTATCATCTCTATTTTCCGATTTATATCTGTTATCTCTATTTGCCAATTTATATCTGTTATATCTATTTTTCGATCTATATCTATCATCTCTATTTGCCGATTTATATATGTTATCTCTATTTACCAATTTATATCTGTTATCTCTATTTACCGATCTATATCTGTTAACTCTATTTTTCGATTTATATTTGTTATATCTATTGGCCGATCAATATTTGTCATCTCTATTTCTCGATTTATATCTGTTATCTCTATTTTCTAATCTATATCTGTTATATATATTGGCCGATCAATATCTGTCATCTTTATTTCCTGATTTATATCTGTTATCTCTATTTTTCAATCTATATCTGTTATATCTATTTTTTGATCCATATCTATCATCTCTATTTGCCGATTTATATCAGTATTCTCTATTTGTCAATTTATATCTGTTATCTCTATTTGCCTATCTATATCTGTTATTTCTATTTTTTGCTTTGTATCTGTTATCTCTATTCTCCAATCTATATCTGTTATATCTATTTTTCAATCTATATCTGTTATATCTATTTTCCGATCTATATCTATCAACTCTATTTTTCGATTTATATCTGTTATCCCTATTTGCCGATCTATATCTATCATCTCTATTTGCCGATTTATATCTATTATCTATATTTCGTCAATTTATATCTGTTATCCCTATTTGTCGATTTATATCTGTTATCTCTATTTGCCAATTTTATCTGTTATCCCTATTTGCCGATCTATATCTATTAACTCTATTTTTTTATTTATATCTGTTATCCCTATTTGCCGATTTATATCTGTTATCTCTATTTGCCAATTTATATCTGTTATATCTATTTTTCGATCCATATCTATCATCTCTATTTGCCGATTTATATTTGTTATCTCTATTTGCCAATTTGTATCTGTTATCCCTATTTGCCGATCTATATCTATTAACTCTATTTTCTGATTTATATCTATTATCTCTATTTGTTGATCTATATCTGTCATCTCTATTTGCCAATTTATATCTGTTATCTCTATTTGCCAATTTATATCTGTTATATCTATTGGCCGATCTATATTTGTTATCTCTATTTTTCAATTTATATCTGTTATATCTATTTACCGATCTATATCTATTATCTCTATTTTTCTGATCTATATCCGTCATCTCTATTTTCTAATTTATATCTGTTATCTCTATTTGCCGATCTATCTCTATTATTCTATTTTTCAATTTATATCTGTTACCTCTATTTTCCGATCTATATCTGTTATCTCTATTTTCTCGATCTATATCTGTTATCTCTATTTTTCGATTTATATCTGTTATCCCTATTTGTCGATCTATATCTATTATCTCTATTTTCTTATTTATATCTGTTATCTCTATTTTCCAATCTATATATGTTATATCTATTTTCTGATTTATATCTGTTATCTCTATTTGCTGATCTATATCTATTTTTCTAGCTTCAAATCTATATCTATTATCTCTATTTTCATATTTATATCAATCATTATCCGAGCTATATCAATCATTTCTATCTCAATCATTATCAGTCATTATCAAATCTATATCAACTATCATCAGATCTATATCAACTATCTTCCGAACTATGACTATCAACAATCTTCAATCAATCACCTATCATACAAGCACAAACACTTATCCATTCGTGATAATTCTTCAATTCAAAGTCGCATCATTTACACATGCGCAATCAAACTCAATCTTCAATCAACTATCCATTCGTGATAATTCTTCAAAGTCGCATTGTTTACACAAGCGCAATCAAACTCAATCTTCAATCAATTATCCATTCGCGATAATTCTTCAATTCAAAGTCGCATCATTTACACATGCGCAATCAAACTCAATCTTTAATCAAGTCACCAAAAAAAGGTGAACTAACGCAACATTCTCACCCAACCAATTCATTCTTATCGCCATTCGCGATAATTCTTCAATTCAAAGTCGCATCGTTTATACATGCGCAATCAAACTCAATCTTCAATCAAAGGTAAACTAACGTAATATTCTTGCCCAAGCAATTCATTTTTATCAAAATCGTCTCAGCAACTATTCAATTTAACTATTCAAATTCATGAAAAACCCTAACCGTTGCATCTATTAAATCAACGGTTCAAAATTACATTGAAAAAAAAATTTGAAGGCACAATCAATGACAAATACTACTACACTTTTCAATACATGTTAATTTCAAATAACATCTGAAATTCAAAAGATTTTATTCCTTATTTTAATAAAGCATCTTGAACTGGGGGCTTCAAGGCTAATCCAATGGCCGAGTTATGGACTCACTCAATGGCCGATTTATGATTTATTAAAAGTTCAACTTGCTTCATTAAAACGTATTTCCAGGCTAAGCTTGGGGACTATGATACGATCGTCACAAATCCGATGTCATAAGTCGGCATTATTTACAATAACTTGGCACTTTACGTTATAACTCGGCGTTATATGTTACAATCAGACTCAACAGACTACATCCTAGAATAAAAAGGTCCAAACAAGCATTATCGCTCGTTAAAACCTAATAACTGCTCTCCAATTCAGATGATCAACAGAAACGTAACTAACCTATTTCACCTCACCTATAAAGGTATGCTATTTTATCCTCAAAGGATACACTGAATTCTCAGTACTAACTTAAGCATCGGAGTACCTTTTGTAGGTACACTCCCCCTTTATTCATACTATCCGTGACGTGACATCCCTCTGGACGAAGAGCTCGGATAATCCCAACTTATAGCTTGGTGTTGAAGGCTAAAGCTCAGTCTGAATCATAAAATAAAAAAATTATCTAAATTACTCAGAGCGATCCACTAGTTCCATTCTTTCCTAATCAACAGATAAAAAACAACTCATAAATTATTAAATTAACACATATTAAAAATAATAAACAACAATAAGAATAGCAACCATAAGAACAACAACATAACCCACTAATTATTTTATTTTTTAGTTCAAACTAATAACAAGAGAAAAATTCAATACAATATTTTTCATTCATTCTTTCATTATGAACAAAATACATCAATATATTAAAATCTAAAACAATTTTTTCATTCATTCATTCACGGTATCATTGCAAAAATTTAAGATTCTGCCAAAGAAAAGAATGTAGCTCTTCTTCATATATAATTTTTAGATTGACAAATCATAAAAATAGAAAAAAAAAGATAACGACAAAGAGGAACAAAATTCTTTTAAATATAAAAATAAAAACAAAAATAAAAAAAGAAAAAGAGAGGCAGAGTAATACCTAATAATGTGACTGAGAAAGAGAAGAACAAGAGGCTTCCAAAAATTGTAACAAAAAGAATATAATCAATAATTAGCGACTGAAATGTTGTTATTAGATTAACTGTACATAAAAAAAACAAATGAAAAAAAGAAAAAAGAAGATACAAAATCAAAATGAAGAAAAAGAAAAAGAGAAGAAGATACAGAATTAGAAAAGAGAAGATATAGAATCAGAAGAGAAAAAGAAAAACTGAGAAGAAGACAGAGATAGAGAGTAAGAAAAAGATATTACCTGAGAAAGAAAAGAAAGAAAAAGAAGTGAACGAAGCAGAATATAGAGATAGAAACAGAGAGACGGAGAGAGAGTAGTTGGAAAAAAAGAAAAAGAAGATAGAGATAGAGACAGAGCACGGAGAAGAGAGTACTTCTTTAAGAACAATATTGCAGAGAAAAAGTTTAAATTAGAATTTTTTTAGTAAGAGAATAAAAAAAGGTAATAGTGGAATAATAAAAATATTTATAGGTAAAAATTCATGTTCATCAGTGCCTTTTATTTAAAAGTGGACACAAAAGTGAAGAAAATTGTCCTGGAGACACTATGTTAATATTTATATCTCTCTCTTCAAATACTTTTTAGATATTTACTGTTCATATCTCTATGTCCTATCCACAAAACAACGCAACATTAGAAATTAAAAAAAAAATAACAGAGTCAACTTTAATTTTAACGATTAGTTATTTTTGTCAAATGATATTCATCTTTTATGAGTACATCATTAATTTAAATTTTTTATAATTATTTTTGTTCGCGAGCAAATTTTATAGGGTGAAAAATGACTATTTACTCTAAATAAATATAGATAAATAAATTATAATTAAATTTGAGTGTATATAAAATATCTTTATATTTTTGTATAGAAATTATTTTACTTTACATTTTTGCAATTTTAACAGAAAAATTGGTATGCCGAGCAAGAATATTTTTTTTCTTGATGTGAATTAGTCCTTCTATATGATTTTGTTCTCCGCTCAGATTTGTATTAGATATTTAGAATCTTTTTTTTTTGTATTAGAAAATTGGGATAGTTAGTGCCCAATAGTTTGTTTATTTATTTTTTTTTGGGCTTTCGTGTCGTTGGATTACCAAAAACTAAAAGAAGTTTAGAATCTTGAAATATATTAAAAAAATGTGAGTTCTATGGTGTTTTTATTATGATGCCTAAATTGCCTAACTTTCTTTTTAAAGTAAAAAATAAATATTTAAAATAAAAAATAAATTATGTAATATTTATTAAATATTATTTATTTATCTTTTTAAATAACTTAAGTACAAAATAATAGACACTATAGCATTCACTAAAAAAAATTAGAATCTTGCAAATAGGTAATATTCACAAAGATGCCAGTGACGAAGCATAAGGATTTTTTATTTTAATAAATAAAATAAATATAATAATTAGTGAAATAAATAATTTTAAAATTTATTATAAAAATTCGTCATCTACTCTTATCTCGTTTACACTGTGAACGAGATAATTTTACACATATTTCGTGATATGTGTATATCTCATTTACACTGTAAATGAGATACGTGGAGGTTTATCTTGTAACCATCCTACCCTACGAGACATGTGATTCCTCATTATTTACAATGTTTGCTGACACGTATAGGTATATATATATATAGTGTAGATAACGAATTAAAATTAAATAAATACGTAGCGCTAAAACTTTTTTTTTTAGTGCTTCCGAGTGATGAATCTTGGTAATTAGATAATTACCACTACAGTTAATTTATTTCTTTTAAAATTAACTACCTCTTACTAATTTATAAGTAATGAATTAGTAGAAAAATTATCCTAAATGCGTTACCAACTATTAACCCAATTTTTTCTTCCTCTCTTTCAAAGTCACGGTTTTCTTTTCCTTTTCCCGATTCAACCGAACCAAGCTTCCTTTAATTAAGCCCAACCCTGATTGCCTTCCCTCTCAGCACCATTTGAAACTCTGGTTACACCTCCTCAAGACTTGCGTTGATGCTGTGTTGAAACGAAGAGAAGACACGAAGATTCTGCACCACCTCACCCTACTTCCTTTTCTTCTACCTGATGAATCTAATGCTCTTCATTCTCTTCAAATAGAAGACACGCACAAAACAAAGGAAAAGACTAGAGAAGAGAGCAAAACGAAGATGGAAAGGAAGGAAGAGCAATCCACAACAAGACACTCTAAATCTTCGAAGCATCCTTGCTGGGTGAGAACCAGCAACTTTCCTTTTTCCTCTTTCTCTTCTTCCCCTTGTTCCACCACTGCCGTTCTAATTTCAATTCTTGCTACAACAGTAGTAACCGTAAATAATAACTCTTCTCTTCCTCAAGTTGAGGTCGGCCGTTTATCCTTGAAGGAGAGGCCAAAGCTCCAATTCTATGTGGCTAGGGTTTTGATTCAGGAAAAAAGCAAAAATAGAATTTTTAACTTCAAAAAAAAGTAAGGGTTAGGAATGTAAATTAGTTATGGGTAATTGTTAGATCTAATCTTGATTGATGATGACAAATTAACTTGATTGATGTTGCTGAATATTTTGTTAATTGGCTGAATTATTATTGCTGAATATGGTGCAAATTTTTAATGTTGTGAAAATGTGATCATGTTATGTGAATCGTATAAATTTTTAATGTTTATGGATCTGATGCTCTTGAAAAAAATTAGGACATAATTCTTGTAGAAATGGTAATAAATAATGAGAATTGTTGATTGGTATGAGTTAGGAACGTCGGATTTGGTTAGTGAAAATTAAGAAACTTTTCTGCAGAAATTTTTAAACAGATTGGACAGCAAATTAAAATAAAAACTGGGAGCAATCTAGACATGATTTTTGAATCATCTATCAAATTTTCAGAAATTAAGATTACTCCATAAAAATTTCAGGAAATTTGGTCAAGTGGTTTGGAAGATATGAATTTTTGAAGTTTAGTGATTGCTGCAGAATTTTCAGGTTTTCTGGTTCTACAATACCAACTTCCAGCTGCTATAATTTTTTATTTATTTGAAATTTTGAGTTGCTTTTAAACGAATTTTAAAGACCTACTAGTCTATTTTAAGTAAATACAAATTTCATATCCATTGCTATTTTGTAGAGTTAGTTATGTCTCTTGGAAGTTGGGATGTTCACAGGAAATTCAGAACCAATTTAAAGAAACAGGGTAGCACTTCCAACTGACATTTAGTTAACCAAACGAGGTGCTATAGATCTGGAATTTATTTTTCCTAAAACTTGAGGATATTAAGTGTATTCTCACCAAAATCTGGAAGTATCAAATTAGACTTGAATTTATCATAAAATTTTCAAAAATAGAGCTACCTACTGTATTTTTTCTAAATCTTCTTAGGGAAGTAGCAGATTTTCATTAAGTTTGCCACCAAATCCAATTAAATCCAAATACAATAAAACTTTAATTTCAATTCAAAGAAGCATGTCCAGATTTGGCAGTATACATGTCCTTAGTTAAAGAAAAAGAAAATGATAGGTTTTATATTAAAAGAGTTTATGTTAAATGGTGATGCGGAGGGTTGTGTAATTAAATTGTGATGCAGAGGTACGTATGATAAAACGGTGATGCGGAGGTACTTATGAGTAAATGATGATGTGGAGGCATAAAGAAAAACAAGAAACAATGAATGAAACAGAAGTTGAGAATTGTATATTGAATGGGCCTTGTGCCAAATTGCTAAAGTGGATGTGCCCGCCTAACTGATAGCCTGAGATTGCTAATGCGAGAATGTTTACCTAATTGATAGGCTGTCTTTTTTGTGATGCCAAGATATCCTAATTGACATGGGTTCATCCATGATGATAATTGTGCCTAACTGACACAGTAAAGAGACCATATTTGGGATTCGCCCCGAATAATGTCAGATTGCGGTAGACAACCGACGCATGAGCTCATAACCTGCACTAGGAACAGGCATGCATCATCTTGTTTGCGCATATGAATTTCTTATGAATTATTTATTGCCATTTCTTGATTGTTTATTCTATTTTCTTGTCGTATATATATTTTGTGCCTTGTGTTTCTGTGCTTGTTCTATTTTTCTATTTCACAACAACTTAGAGACAAAGACCTTAGGTTCCCCTTTTTACCTTGTTGAAAACTCTAGGTTCTCACCCTTCTTCTCTTTCTTTTTTTCCCTCCCCAGATGGGATCGGCAAAGGAGTCCGTTGAGTTTCGGATTTCGGTACATCGCTGACGTTTCGATCCCAGCATGCCGTACGTGTTCACTCTAGTTGAAGACCATTCTGGAGATTGACCTAGCTGACTTTTTACTCCTTTTGATGATCAGTAGTATTACTTTTCCCTCACTTTTGTCGTACTTTTAGAGAGGTAGGACCTCTTAGTAGTTTGGTTCCAGTTTAGAAAACCCGTATGAGGATTGGGACTGACTTCTTCTTTTATATATGTATATATATCTTGGTTTATTTCTCAGTTTATGAAGAATGACATGTATCTCCAAACTTACTCATGTGTATATTTTTATATATGTATATATGATATTTGTTGTTACCATGTATTTATCTATGATATGGCTTTAAGTATTAACCTTGCGAGCAACTAAATGATTTGTCATGATAAGTTAGTTAATTACATTGAATCGATAAAGGCTTATATTAATATTTGCTTATGAAATTCGAGTCTAAAGCCAAGTAGGTCCTTACGACAAGTATCACCTAAACAATTGACATTGGTCATGACGTGTCAAAAGTTGGGGTATTACATATCTCGTTCACAGTATAAACGAGATAAGAGAGGGCAACGACTATATATACAACTCATGGACAGGTTTGACCGGGCACCAGTTTGAAATTTTCAACCACTTTTTCCTCTCTTTTACCCCTTTCTTACCATATAATCGATAAATACAATGATGGCGCGCGTAGCTGGTAACAACGGAGACATCAACAGGTTGAACGAGACTTTGTATTATGTTGGGGCAGCCGACTTTGCAATTAGTTCTGCTTTGTTGAATTTTATGTAGTCCCATATAGATATATGTGTGTATGTAGCCATGGTTAGGGTAGTCGTAAAGAACTAGAATATTGTTTGTATAGTTAGGAATAGGTCACTAGTAGAAATTCGGAACTCTGTTTTATTTCACCTGTGTTAGGTTGTTACTAAATAATTATTACTTTGGAACTCTATTTTATTTCTTTTAATTTTGACAAATTTATAATTAGAAATTTTATATTTTTTAATTTAGTTATTATACTCCTTTTAATTTTATAATTAGATTTTTTATGTCAAATATATTAAAACTAACAGAATAATATTTTTCTGAAAAATATGTAACTAAATATCTAATTATGTTCTAAATATGTTCCAGAAGGTGACCATCGTAGTACGGTACTGGCCATAGCTCACAAATAGTTCCCGGGAAATAACTCTGCAGCACCTGAAGTAGTTTCGGCACCTTGTTGTATGACTCCACCCAATCCCCGTAGATCTGAGCAATTATCTTCTACTTTGTCTTTCACACCTTTCTGTAAGAGGGTTTGAAGTGATAGCGCTGTCGGACTGCACCTTGCAGGACAAGAATGCTGATGGAGGGGTTAGATTGTATCAACGACAAGATGACCTTGCAGATGAGACTGCTATCCAGCTGTCGATAGTCCTGGGACATGGTGGGTGCTAAACAAGTGTGCACTCCACCAACCCTCCGAATCTCCCTGACAAAATAAAACAACCATGTTTAGGCGTCATGGTTTAAAAGTACTTAATATATGACAACCATAAATGAGTAAGTACACCTCAATTAAACTTGAATTCACCAGTATCCGAGATTCTGTCGAAGGACAACATGGAGACTCTATGGACAGCCATTTGTAGCTTGACAGCATTGCACATGGTACTTTAATCGGTTCGATTCGATCACCCAGTACTCTGTACTCCGGTGAATACTATAGTTCTTCACACCCTACATCATTGCATCTCGGCACTTGAATCTGTGGCCGACCCGAAACTTTACCCCACCGTCTAGGTTGTAATCCTCCTCTCCCATATTGGAAAACGGAGTTCTCTTATGCATGGCATCCAGATTCAACGTATGATAGTGACTTGGTACATCTGATAGCGCTGAAATTGGGTGAGGGGAAAAACATAGCCCACAGCTGCCTCAGCGGACGTCTCTGAAACAAAATCCTCGTTATCACCCCCTTAGAAGAATTGATGTTGCCAATATCGGCAACGTAATCTTTGTCAGAGTCTTCCTCACCCATCTCCATGTCCTCCACTGGAATGGCGACATGAATGGGTGGTGGTGCGAGAGGTCGGTCGTCCTGTACATAGGTCGAGTGTACAGAACCACCACCACCAACATCTCCAACCTTGGGAGAAAGCTCCATCACTTGCTCTCCCATGATTCTCCCATTGATGTCGGACATGAGTCGCACATGCTCGTCCCCTTGAAGTCGAAATAGTTAAAACCAGAAAACTCAATTACCCAACGGTGCCAGCAACCTATACCCCACCATTTCGATCTCCCTCGTTTCTGTGCCACCAAGGTTGCTCAAAATCAAACTCTTCAACTCGGACAACGAACTCACATGCTGAGTGCGCAATAGAATCGGATTTTTACACTCAAATATCACCTCCATTGTCGTCATTTCTCATACGACAATAGGGGTAAACACACACAACTATGTATACGCTATTACTGGCCATTGTTGCCTTCTTTTTGTGAGAAAACGGGACAGAAGAAGATATGAGATGAATGTGGAGAATGCCAAGGATTAGACATCCTTTTATAGTTGGTGAAAAATTGTCTTACTGTATCTCATTTACACTTATCTCGTTTACACTATGAACGAGATAATCCTCCATGTATGTCGTTTACAGTGTAACCGATATATACACGTGTCACTTTTACGTATCTTATCTGGTTTATACTGTAAACGAGATACATGTAAAATTATCTCATTCACAATGTAAACAAGATAAGAGAGGGTGACGGATTTTGGTAATAAATTTTAAAATTATTTATTTCAGTAATTATTATATTTATTTTATTTATTAAAATAAAAAATCCCGAAGCATAATAGTGAAAATTGAAATGTCTAACGTTGTAACCTAACCGTAAGCGGCTACACCCTGTTTCTCTTTCTCATTGAACCCCTCCATCTCAATTTTAGGGATGATTACCATCGAATTCACCTTCGGATTTATCCGACAGTAACCCATAGTGTGCCACCAAAATGCGTTGTTTCACTAAACTAGCTTAGTATCGGATTTTTCCGACGGTAAATTCCATGATAAAGTTTGCGCCTATTCCATCCCTTTTCCCTGTAAGTATTTCCCACGAATTTACCGTCGGATAAGTGAATTCGTCGGTAACAATTTGACGCAACGAATTCTATATTAAAATCGTCCATAAATTCGTCAGTAACGCGAGATGCTAAATCTTACGGAACATATATATATATATATTATATATATATGGAGTTTTTTAGCAATATGGCTTTGGATGGCTAAGAAAGCCCAAGCGTTGACTGGCGCCTTGCAACATGGCACATATGGATAACTTTTTTTTTGTCATAACCCACACATGCTCATACACACACACACAATATATGGCTCTTTTATCACCTCCGGCTAGAGATCGAACCTAGTGTAGCATCTTCGAAGGAAAACAACTTTGTCATTAGAACACAACCTTAGCCACGATAATTCTTTCGATTAAACAATGTACTATCTGGGAATGTGGTAAATAGCATATGTATTAACTGCGACGGCAAATATAATTTGCCTCTAGAAGAAGAATTGATAGGTAGGGTTGTACATGGATTAGATTTGATTTGCATATTCGTAGTGTTTTATTCGATTCAAAAATTATGGATAAGATCCAATTAGCAAAGCCATTAAATCAGATCCAATCCAATCCACATACTCAAATGATCAAATCACGGATTTGAGATAGATACCCATGAATCTGATCCGCATATCCACAATAAATAAATAATATATATAGTTAAATATAATATAGCCTAACCTAACCAACAAATCCTAAATCGCTTTGCATTTCAGCACTATATCTCACTCCCTCTCCAAGTTACAGTTTTACCATCACCGAACACCACCATCATCCTCGTTCATGCTCTGCACCGCCACGCCGGAGGTTTTTCGCCGCTGATGTTCCTCGATTGCGCTCTTCTCTTCCTCATCGCTCTCGTCTTTTCCTCGATCATGCTCCTCGTTTCTTATCGCTCACCTCCTTACTGTTTCACCGATCTCCTCACCTCTGTTCATCATCTTTGTTTTTCTGTTCTTCTGATTTTTTCTTCTGTTTCTGTTGCTTGTATAATGCATTTATTGATTATTATTTTATTGTGTATGTGAGTAGCTCATCATCCAATTCAATTACTTTTATATCTCTCTCTTTTGTTTGTCTATAGTTTTTAGTTATCAAAACTCGAGCCACAACGTATCAATTGACAACTTCAATGATTAATAAATAAGTTAGCAATATTTTACTTGTAATAATGAGAAGCATAAATAAATAAATAAATAAATTATAATTAGAGAAAGATGATTAAATGATATTATGTGTGGTCATAAAAGGTTGGAAATTTTTCATACGTTCTAAGTAAAAGTAGTAGGGATGACAACGGTCTCTATGGGGGCGAGGACATGCCTCCCGCCCCCAATATCTGTCCCCGTTCCCGCCTCGTCCTCACGACGGGTAACGGGGACCCCATATCTCCCGAGAAATTGGGTCTCCACGAATTTTTGTAAAGACTAATAAAAAATAAAAAAAATAGAAAAAAATAAAGATATCCTCAATTGTCATTACAAATATAATATCCATAGTTTTTAAAGACTTAAATAGCAATAACAACAAACATAAACATCCAAACATATCCATAACTAACCATATCCATAAACAACCAAACAAAGTTCATCACATTATAAAAACATAATTCTCAAATCTCAATCCTCCTTTTATCCCGTAATGGTAGCGATGGTAGATTCTCACTTACTTAAATTCTACATTGAAAAAAAAATAATTTAAATTAAAATCATATAATAACTCAATAAGTCAATAATATAAAAACCTCTTAACATTTGTACCATTTTTGTAGTGCTCGGCAATAATTGTAGCCAGGTGGAATAAATAGAACACTAGAGTTGTTTATGACAAATTGTTATAAAACAAAAAAACTAAAGATTTCACACAACATTGAGGATCAACTAGAAAAATTACAACACCTAAACAATGGACCACTAGGTCATAATAGAGACATTGAGTGATTGTTTTGAGTTCACAGCACGCACAAACTCCTATATAGAATCGATAGGTTTGAATTTGTCACTTAGCCATTAACCAAGATACAGAAAACAGAAGTTACAGAAATCTCAGCATAATACTCTTTCCATTAACACATCAACTTTAATACAAAATTCAAATTTATTTAACGTCTTTATATCAATTGAAGTTATAATTTCAAAATGAGATACACAAATCATGAGCCAATGCAGCAATATACAAACTCTTGTATACATATGCAGGATATAATAAAAGTTTTACTTAACCTAACTCAGAGTCAAAGTAAGGAATAAAAATTTCAGAATCAACAATTTAACACATTAAAATCATAGGAATCAAAATCAAAATTAGAAATTATCACAAATCCTTCAAAATCAAAGCTAACAATGAAGATCTCAAAGTTCTGTCACTTACCCGACGGAGAAGAGGCGACGGCCGACGACCAGATGATGCGACCAGATGACGCAGACGACGATAACGGGACGCGACTAGAACCAGATGACACCAACGAACACGCCTTCGCGGAAAGAAGCAACGATGGCGAAGACGACGAGCTCCCTAGTGCGGTGTGCCGGTGAGCGCGACGTGACAGTGAAGGGACTGAGATCCACAGGGGCGTGAGAGACTGAGACGTCGCGATAAGGAAGACGAACTGAGGGGATGGGTGATGGGGAGGTGGCGGTGACGGACTGAGCGGATGGGAGCCTGGGACTCTGGGAGGTGGCCTCCGTTGGTGGTTCAGAGGATGGGTTTGAGGCTGAGTTCAAATCTGATGAGGCCACGAGAAATTGAGGGTTTGTGAAATGTGAATTGAACAACGGTTAGGGTTTTACTTTTTTTCATTATGTTATATATATTAAGGAACATTTTAGTCCTTTTACATAGGCGAGAATTAAACAGATCTCTACGGGGCGGAGACCTTTATTCTTGCTCCGCCCCATTTATTATACGGGATCCCACCTCCCATCTTCGCAGGTAGAAAACTTTTTTCATATCCGACAGATAAATTTCTGCGGATACCCGTTCTACTAGATATTTTTGCCATTCCTAAATAATAATAATAATAATAATAATAATAATAATAATAATAATAATAATAATAAAGGTGGCAACGTCCACTTATATAATAATGAGATGCTAAAGAGAATGCCGGAAATAGCTAGCAGATTCACATAATCTGATAATCACATGCAACTATAAATTAAAAGCTAGAAAGACAACACCAAATTAAGATTGAGGTCAGAAAAGCAGTGAACCACCATCTCTATACGTCCTTAATTGATTACTGAATAGAAAGACAACAACAAATTAAGATTGGGGTCCAGAAAAGCAGTGAATCACTATCCCTATATGTCCTTAAGACTATAAATATGGATACAAAATTAAAGATACAAAGACACAAAAATATATTTAATAGATAAGATATAAATAAAAATATTATATTTAAAAATATTAAATTAATATATTTTATATTTATTTTAATAAAAAAATATATAAATACTAATAAAAAATATATTTTATTTTTTTATTATTTTTATTAATTTTTTATGATTATATTGTTTATTATTATATATTTTTTTAAAATTAAAAAAAAATAAATTTTTATAATTTATTTTAATTTATTATCAAATAAAATATTAAAATATTAAATTTTGTATCTTTATTTTTTATATCTTATTTTTAATATTTTATGTTATCCGATTTTCAAAACCGCCTAATTGATTATTGAATAGGGCTCACAAGTAATTAAGAGATCAACAATCGGATATAGTAGTTATAATAATAATAAATAAATAACTCAACACTTTATAGCTACCACAAAATCGGCTCTCTATAACGAGAAAGGGCCAAGTGAAAAACAGAATTGAGAAAAAAACTTGTACGGAGATAAAGACAGAAGTGTGATATATTATTTAATGAAAGTACTCAGTTCAAATCAACCAAAGTACTCAGTTCAAATCAACCACTTGCCAGTTGCCACGACAAAATAAATCAAGGCAGGATGACAAAAGAGCAGGTGGAGGTAAGCGTGGAAAACGTGGTAAGCGTGAGTTTGGTACAAAATGTCAAAATAGGTTATATTTAAGAACAAGTGTAATGAGCCGTGCGCCATTGAAATTATAATTTTAAATTATTTTTTAAAAATTAATTTAAATTATAATCATTTAATTAATAAATAATTAATATGATATAATTTTTTTAATTTAGTATTAATTAAATTAATTCTAAAATGTTTATTAATTGTTTTTAATAATATATTTTATTCAATAAATCAGACATATATACTGATTATGATCATAAATAATATAGTAATAGTTAAATCTACCAAAAAATATATTGACTATTATTACACTATAAAACAAATTAAATATAAAGGTTATTAACACTTATAAATCTATAAAATTACACTGTCTTTGATTCATGCAAGAGTTTACTTATCAAATAAACTTAAAATATGAACAAAAAATATTTATAAAATGGAGCTAGCAACACTTGAAAGAATCATGGAAAATAATCAACTTACCTTATTGTCCATGAGAACCATTTTTATGTAAATCGTCTTATTCTTATCAAATTTGGATGGAACTTTTCATAATCGTATATATTAATTTTGTTAAATAATATATATATATATATATATATATATATATATATATATATATATATATTATGGTAGTTTTTCTTAATATATATACATATACATAAATAATTCTATACATATATATAAATAAAAAAATATATAAATTATATTTTGTTAAACTCTATGTTACCGGTTATTAAAAATATTTAAATCACATATATTAATTATTTTTTGTTATAATTATTTCGTTTTATATATATAATTAATTTTTATTCTACAATCGTGTAATAATTTTTTTTATATACATATATATTCCTCAATCCTGACCCTATTTATACGCATATTAATAGTTTTTTTTCTAATAATGATGTTTTAATTTTTCATTTTCCTTTTTTCACGCATCTTTCTTTTTTTTAAATAGTGATGTTTTAATATTATTTTCTTTTTTAAAATATTTTTTTCTTAATAATTACATTACTAATTTGAAATATAAAATGAAAAAAAAGGTGGTACATATATCCAAAAAAAAAATAAACTTAAAAATCAGAAAAAAATTTATATTAAAAAATATAAAAATAATATATTCAAAAAGAATAGTCGTAATATATAAATTGAGTCAACATTTTAAATTTATCTAAACCTAATTTAATCAAATACTAATATTAGAAATAAATTACTTAAATAATATTTAATCTATTCTAGTCCTTAGACTCGTATAGATTAGAGTCATTCTCGTAACCACAACCAACTGAAACAACATCGTAAGTTCGAAAGAATTCGTGCAAATTCAAACCATTTCCTTGTTCTTTGAAAATCTTCTGTATCTCTGATAGAGTTGAATCGTAATTTCTTTTATGGAAAAAGAGTTATAGAGGTGGCTTTGATGTATTGGAGACAAAAATTCAGAAGTCACTATTTATATTTGAGTGTGACACCCATTAAACCCTAAAGGCCAAATAAAATAGTATCTCTGATTTTATTCTCATTTAATTCTAAATCAAAAGTAATAATAACTTATTTAATTCAACATTTATGATAATAAATGAAATGAGCATTATATAAGTTATTTAATGTAAAATAACTTAATTTGCGATTATAATTAATATATGTATTGCCCATAAATAGATTAGGAAATAATAATTTCGTAACAAAATAATCATTCAATTTGAATTACAATTAATTGATTGATGGAAATTATAATAAATTGTATGATGTTTAAATAATTGACCAAATCAATTAGTTGAAATAATTAATTTATTATAATAAATTAAATTTAATGAGTTCAAAAAATCAAAAAACACCATCAGAAATATGCCAGTGATGCCACGATAGTTTTATCATTAAGTGCATAAATTTATTAATAGAATAGATATTTACAAATTATTATATTAAATACAGTAATGTCACGACACTTAAATTCAAAAAGAACATGTGATGAATTATAATAAATCTATACATGAGAAGTAAAAATAAAATAAGCAATTAAAAATACAGTAAAAAGAGCAATTAAAAAAAGTAAAAGAAGATAAAAAAAGATAATGTGTGGAGTAGATAAAAAATGTATTGCAATAGAATATTAATATAATTAATTAATACAAAGGATGAAAGAGAAAAATCAAAATACGATCTTATTAAAAAAAATTTCAAAAAATAAAAAATAAAAAAATCTATTAATAAACTTTTATAAAAATATTACAAAAAATTTAAATTATCTTTAAATGAAATAATAATACCCTTAAGAATTAATAATCAAAATAAATAAAAAAGAATTAATATAAAACAAAATCATAAAAAAATATTAGCAAAATTAAGATAAAAGAAAAAAAATTACAAATTACAAATTACCTTAAGTACAAAATAGAGAAAGAGAAAAGGGATATATAAAATAATAAGATAATAAATTGAATTAATTGATTTCATTTATTTCTTTGCTTTATAAATTATTTATTAAATAATTTAATATTTATCTCGATCAAATTAAATAATAAATTAGTTATAATTAATTTGGTTTAATAATCAAAAAAAATAAAATAATTTGATATTTACTCTAATTAAATTAAATATTTGAATTTATGATTAATCTAATTTAATGAATCAAATAAAATATTAAATGATAAAATATTTATCCAAATCAAATCAAATTACATAATTTATTAGTTATAATTAATACAATTGAATAAATTAAATACATTAAATTGAAAAATAATTTAATTAATTTGTGTCTTAAGGACACATTTTAAAAATATTTATTTTTCAACAATTTTTATAAAATATTTTTTATAATATTTTTAACTTATAGTCTAAAGGCACAGTTATAATAATCCATTAAAAAGTACTTAATTAGTTAATACAAATAATTAGTATAATTGATTTAGTTTAATAAATCAAAAGAACTAAATGTGAAAGGAAGAGATAAAGAAAAAGTGAAATTATAAAAATATGTAGTCATTAAAATTTAAAAAGCAATAAAAAAAGTCCCTTTTTAGTTTTTTATTTATTAATTATTAATTTATTATAATTAATTTCACAATATTTATTATACATTATTCATCTTACAAATTAATACAATTAATTAATCGATATCAATTATTGATAATTAATTATAATTGATATAACTCATTTCGCTATACTTTCTAAATAAATAATTAAAAATGCACGCCTCAATTTTTTGTTAAAGTAGAATAAAATAAAATACATAAATTGAGTAGATATAAATCTGAAAATTATAAAATTTTATTAACAACTCAAATAAATTAGTATCATAAAACTAAATTTAATGTCTATTTTAAAATAATTATTGACCTTTTATTCTTTTAATTATTAATAATTTAAATAAAGTAATACCCTATAACTTATTTTGTTATCTATTTTAAGCAAATACTAACATTCTGTTTTTCTAATTACTAACATTCTATCTTTCTTTACTTACCCATTCTAATTACTAACATTCTATTTTTCTAAGAAAACTAACATTCTATTTTTATTTTGTTATCCGTGGAAACAATTCCTCAATAAAAAATCGAGCTCCTTCCAAGTAAACTAACTTTAACCATATTTCATTAGATTGGTCATAATAGGTGAGTATATCCAACCATCATTCGGTAAAGTATGTGAGTATATCCAGCCATCATTCGGTAAAGTAGAGTTTATTGCCCCTTCTTTGAACCTTACATCTAGGGGTAAGCACGGCCCGGTCCGGCCCGAGATCCGTCCCGGGCCCAATGAAATTTGGGCCATTTAGACCCGGACCCGAAGAGACCCGAAGTTGACCCGGAAAAAAAAATGAAACCTTGGAACTAAATGAAACCGGGACCGGGCCAAGGCTCGGGTCATCCAGACCCGACCCGGCGGCCCAGTAACTCAATATGCGCTATAGTGCAAGTGCATTAGTGGCTTAGTGCTGTGCTATACAATTTGTCAATTTGAATCAGGGGAAAAGGGGGTTAGGGCATTAACGCGTTCACTGCAGATCTGAGAAATTCAACCTCACTCCCTCATTCATTCAACCTCAGCCCAGTCCTCAGTCCCCACTCCCCACTCCCTAGTTCGGCAGTCTCCACTCCGCCACTTCCCACGGCCGACGCTGACCCAGTGACCCCTGACCTCATCTTCTCTACCCACGGGCCACTCTCAGTCTCCCAGCAAGCAGCCACGGACGACGCACTCCCAGCGGCAGCAAGCACGCATCACGCAGTCGCCCGCTACTCCATCCTCGTCTTCCCAGGAAGCACGCACAAGGAAGTCTCACCCCCACTACCCCAGTCTTGAGTCTCTGGCAAAGCCATTCCTTCTACTGACGATGGTGCTGCCCTGCTTTTCGTGACGTGTCGCATCTGGTGGACGTGTAGTTGATGTCTTCCGCAGCTCTTTATCACCATTAATGGCTGAAGCTTTGATATGCACTCAAAGTTGGTTGTGCCCTTCTAAACAAAGAGATGGAGATCAAGAATTTGATTTATTTGATAGCAGTCAGAAGATTGTTGAAGGTACATTTATGATATTTTTTATTATTTGTAACTTATTTATTTCAAGTAATAATCTTTTATATGAAAAATGAGTAACTTTATATGTTTTGTAGGTTTCACTAATGCATCCACATCATAAGGAACAAGTTGACAACATTAATGGCTATTGATGGATAATGGTTATTCATGTGGAATTATTATTTTGTAAACTTTAATATTTTCATTTGTTTAGTTATTATAAGACTAAGTTAATGTTTTATATTTAGAATGCACAAGACTTTAAGACTAATGTATAATATTGTGTTGTTTGTATTGACTTAAATATTTAGTGTTATTAGACAATATTAGTATTGATTGTGGTTAATAGTTATGTTTTAATTTTAGAAAAGGTAAAGTGATGTGAATGGCCCGGTTTTCACCCGGTATAGTCGTGACCCGAAATGATATGGGTTTCATCGGGTTTAGGGTCGGGTTCGGGTCTCATAAATGGACCCGGTGCATATTTCGGGTCGGGTCTGGGTCACACCAAACCTGATTTCACCCGGCCCATGCACACCCCTACTTACATCCATGTAGTTGAAACCCGAATCAGTGAAGACAACTCAATGAGGTATTTCATGGATGTGATGCATTGTAAATGACTATGGCAAAAGACAATTGAACTGGAACATTAGACGATAAGAATAATTTAGAGTAACAACAATTAATAAATTATCAAAAGAATAATATAATAGAATGAGTATATGAAAAATACTATAAAAAGTATAAATTGTACCTTAAAATGATCAACTTCGATAAAAAAAAACGAAGAATACATTCTTATTCTATGAAGTGGTAAAAGAAAAATAATAAATATAAAATTATGAATTGACTCTCAAATTTAGATTCATGTACCACAGAAAAACACTATATATAGACTTTAGTAAAATAAAAATATATATGTAAATTACTTATTATTAAGGTAATTTTTTATTATATACAGTAATTACACATCATATATTAGTTTTGTTTAAATTATATAATTTTATCATATCATGATTAGAATCATTATCTTCTATTATAATCAGAGAAATCTCGAACAATGACTAAGAATATTATACCTGATATACACAGATTGAAATAGAAATATATGTCTTAAAATTTAGAAATATAAATTCTATTATATCTTCCTAAACAAACCTAAACAACTCTACACTAATAACCCGTGCCATATCATGTTTTTCAAAACTTATATTTAGGAACATATAGAATTTTAATAATAATACACGGGTAATTGAAATAGTTTATATACGGATTTTTTAAGTTATTATTATTATTATTATTATTATTATTATTATTATTATTATTATTATTATTATTATTATTATTATTGGATAATAAATAAGAATTAGAATTATATCAATATTTTTAAAATTAATATAATTAAAATGACTAAAAATATTTAAAATTAATGTGCGTTATTAATATCATAAAATTTGGTCATTTTATGATTACCTTCAAATATTCTTAACGACCGGTGCAATTATATTATCATTATTATTATTATTATTATTAAAATGATTAAAAGTAGTTTTAATTGATAATTGATAAGTATTTTAATAATGTATTAAATATTGATTTGATATAATTATAATGAAGATATGTTTCTAAATTAGTACAATTATGTATTATTCATAAAATATTAATTATAATATAATTATAATAAATATATTTTTATAAAATAATTTAGAATAGAGAATAGGAAAGTTCATTTTGGAGAGAAAACGGAGTCATGAGAGATCGACATGTCACCTTCATTAGTTGGGAGAAAACCCAATTTTAATATATTAAGTAGAGTAGATGTTAACAGGGATTTGTTTCAAAAATTTAAATTAATAAGAGAAGATAATATAAATAGTTATATTTTTAATATTTTTTTAAAAAATTCTTTTAGATTTATTTGATTTTTGTATAGGTCTTTTTTGTTTTATTTGTCTTATATTATTCTTTCTATTTTTTAGATATACCAAGGATCAAATTCTAAATTTTTTAATATAAAATTTTGATACTACGTCTTAAAATCACTCATTCTAAAAATTTAAACCGATAGGAAAAATAATATGAATGACTATATTTCTAATAAGGTAGAAATGCTTCATTATTCTCCTCCAAACTTGAGAATATTTATTCTTATTTCTATTTTTCACATTCTCTAAGTGTTTCATCTCTCATTTCCTTTTGATCATTTTTATGAAAATTCTAATAAATTTTTTAAAAAATTAAAATAAAAAATCATAATATGTTAAAACAATATATAAATACATTTGTCTTCATTTTTTTCTTTTTTTCTCTTATTTGATTTTTTTCTCCTTTTTTTCTTCTCATCTTTTTTATTATCATCACCACTTTTTCTTTTCTTATATATGTTTAGAAAATTATAGAACATAAATTTTGATGCACAATACAAAAATTTGATACGCGGCACAAATTTTTAAAGGACTACATACTCATAACATTCCACTCAACCACAACTAGAAAATGGATTAATATAGACAGATTTATAGATAGATTTAGTCTTTATTACAGATAAATTTTTAGTTACCGACGGATTTGTCTCTTCGTAAAAGTCTCGTCGAAAATTATTTACCGACGGATTTTTTTGTCAGAAAATTACCGACGAATTTTTACTAGTTACCGACAGATTTTTCTCTGTAAATTCTCCATCCATTTCCTTGAAATGTTGAACAATCCGTTGGTAATTACGGACGGATTTTTCAACGGATTTTTCGTCGGTAATTACAGACGAATTTTCTGTCGGTAATTGAATCCTTGGAAAATCATCCCAAACTCTGAATACAGATAGAAAATCCGTCTATAAATCTATCAATAAAGTAAAATAATTTTTTTTAAGATTTTCCATTACAAAATAAACTTGTTTTCATACAAAATAAATGTAAATTTAATAAATACAAATTTTTATTGATGGTACAAATAGAAAAACACACCAGTGAGTACAAAGCGCTTTCTTTATAATAAGAAGCAATTATTTTCACGCAATAATACAAACTGAATACATTAGATGACAAGTAACTACTAGTGGACTCATCAGGATTCAATATCCTAATTTATGGATAGCTTCATTTTTTCTTGAGCTTCTTAGTGATGGTGGCAATATACTTGCCTTGGTGGAATGCTTGCTCCAACTCAAGTTAGTTGGTTGTCTTGATCCATCACCACCAATTCGGGCACCGTACGTACGGACTGCCACCCTTCACTTCTTTCATCTCGAACATGCCGCCGCTGAATGTATACCCGATTGAGACAGTCTATCTCTGCTTCCAATTCAATAGAGAATTAATTAAGACTAATGAGACAACAAAATATTTTATATGAATAAAAATATAACTAGGAACATGTAAATTATAAAATGCAAAACATAAAATTACGCTTGGATATCTGGTTGGACGTTGCATGAGCAAGCTATAGAAATAACATATCAAGTTTTAAATATAGGTTACAGACCTATATGTTCAACTAATCAGTACAGAGAGGTTACTATTTTATTTATAAGTAAAAGATTAACAACATTTTCAAGTTTGAATGTGTAGATCGAAAAGCAGAAAAGATTTAGAAATAGCAAGAGAAACTCAGATAAGATAACTAAAAACATCACCAGAAGGTGTGTGTGTTAAACTTCAAGGCTCCACCCACTTTGTCCTCAGTTATTAATTACTATAATTTGAACAGCACCTAGCAACATATAAACAATTGGAAAATCATGAATAAATAACTGGTGATTTCAATTGCATTTCTAGTGAATTTGCTAATAACAAAATACATAATACCAAGTGGTATATTGTGGATTCCAATTATCATGCTGGTAAGTCTAGTAAAATAATTTCACATCCATTATAAGTTACCTTACCACCAGAAACATGATGAAATCCCAAGTTAATTATAAGATTCCTTTAGTGAGTTAGTTAGAGAAGTTACTCACTGTAAATAATGTAAATAATGGATATAGCAGTTAGTTCATGTCTTTGATCATTTGCTACAGTTTAGCTTCTCTATCATTGTAACCCAAAAGTTCATCAATATACACTATCTTGGGATTCCAGTTCAAACACATTGATCCCTACATATCTAGATAATGTCTAAACCTATAGTTATAAGTACCATTTCTCATTAATTTTTGTAAAACACAAAAACAATTATGTAACATTATTACCTCATACAAGTGATTCTTGCTCTATGACCATTAAACAAAAAGTTAGCATCTTCTGATCCCGCATCATCCCTATCCAAATCTGTCATTTCCACGATTGAACCCTGGTAAACAACAATAAGTAAAGTGAATGTCGAGATTAATAACAGTCAACAAATATTTAACAAATCAAATTTTCTCATAACTTCAAAAGATATTTCCAAAGAACTGCTACAACAATATTAACTTAAAACAAAAAATGAGGTATAAGCAGTAAAAGGCAGCTCTTCGTAGTTAAAATAAATAAATCATTTTAAAAAAATCTCATACTATCAATCGTCAAAAGAAAAACTTGGACATCAGCTAAACTATAAAAAGAAAATTAGAAGCAGATCATGAAACTCAAGGACACCAATGAAATCAAGATCATAAAAATGATCACAAATACAACTTCTGCCTGGTAACCTACTGAGGTCTTGAGAAAATCCAACACTCGAGTAAATTCACAATCACAGGAATTACTAACAAGTTTGATTACAAGAAAATAGCTTAACTTCTTTGGCAGAGATGTAATACCTTCTGGAGCACACAACTTGTTTTTGGAATTGGCTGCATGAAATCATATAAGTACCATTTTGAAGAGTTTGGGCTTCACTTCTTTCTGTATATAGTGGCTGACACCCAGGCAAAGCAAGTGCTTGCGCCGTGTATTACAGCGAAAAATATCATTGCAGTTCCAAGCCAGGTGTGATATCTAACTGAAGCTTCAAATTAGATGCCGAGTATCTGAAATAGAGCTAATCCCCTTAAGATAGGAAGAAGAAGCAAAGCAATGCAGGCTTCGGCTAGCAACCCAAACCGGGTCGCTTAAAATGAGCAAAATCTCTTAAAATGCAGAACTAAAGAAAACAAAAGCTCAAATAGAAATACAAGTGTTCAACAACATACCACTGCCAGTAGCCTTCATGATTGCATTGCTAATAAACGGTACTTTCGAACACATTGCAGCTATCACCCGTACCTTTAGCCAATTAGGATGATTGTCTCACATTACAGAAGTACAGAATACATAAACTGATTAAACACAAGCATGCCATTTATTCTATATTTCGGTTGCATCTTACTTAGCAACTTTTCATGCTTGGTAAAATGCTAGATTGAAACTAAGCACTAGACACATTATCTTTAAATGTTAACAATAGCAATATCATATATAACAAGAATCCTAAACACTATTTTTCCCTTATGGAGAAACGATTTATCATCAACCTAAAATTAAACAGGATAAAGGTAGAAAAAATGTCATAATTTCAATCTTATGAGTAGTTATTCACTGATGGAGGAGTAGCATCCAGTGAAGGAAAATGAGATTTTGGGATAACAAGAGAGTGCCTGGTAAATAAAGTGCATGTTAGTTGACAAAACAATGATATGCAGAATAGTTGAAAAGGTAAATTTATTGCCTTATTGGATCATGAATTTCAAGAACAAATGATTACCGAATCCTAGAAAACTGTTAACTAGCAGTGGACTTGAGATGATAATTGATGAGGTCCTTGAACTTCTGCATGAGATAATGATCATTGAAAGTGAAAACAGCCACTAAAGTGATTGAATAGAACTTGATATTACCTGCTTCTTTGATTTGCTAGTAACTAAAGGTCACACACAGTCACAAACAAAATAGGTTGAATAGATAAGCAGAAACACAATTTTGCTAATCCTCCAAACGCAAAACTACCGAGAAGAAGCATTACCAGAGAAGAAGCCACTAACTGAATTAAATTTCTGTTCTAGACAACATTCATCAAGCTCATATTAACAACGTTCAGCAATGTTCAGCAATCCAGATTAACAATCTAAACATTTCTCAGCTATTCAGAATCAAAATCTAATCTAATCCTATTTTAACAACCTAAAAATCCACTAATCAGAAAACAAATCTTACTAAACTAATTACTAAAATCAAACTAACTAAACAAAATTAATTGAACTCAATAGAAATTAAAAGAATTTTGAAACCAAAACCTGGAAGCAGAGACAATCAAAAGAGCGCAGAAGGAAAGAAGGATGCCCAGGTCTCTACGGTTCGAACAAGGGGAAAGAGAGAGGTGAAATCGCGGCTGACGGTGGAACCGTAGCTGACGGTGGAATCGCGGCTGACGGTGGAACCGATTTTGGTCACCACGGAGCTAGGGCTTGCGCGAAGGTAGCCGTGACATTGACTGGAGGAGATGATGGCTGTAGCGCTGGAAGAGATGATGGCTGTAGCCAGAACTAAGAAGGATAAAAGGAGAGAGAGAGAGGTGTGGCAGTGGTGGAGCTTGAACTTGCTTTGTTCTGTGAACTAGAAAGAACGAGAGAGACAGGGGTGTTTAAAAAAGAGGAGAAGAAGGAGAAGGTAGCTGCGGCAGTTAGGGTGGCCGGCAGTGGCGCTGTGGGTAAGGAGAGGAGGAGAAGAAGTAGCCCGTTGACGGAGAAGAAGGGTGAGGAATGCTTGGTTTAGCTCTTGATTTGTTTGTTGTGAATGGAGCTCGAGCAATGGTAGGTTTAACTTATTATTTTCGACGGATTATTTTAAGTTACAGACAAATTTTTTGTCTGTAATAATTTAATGAAATGTAGCATTTTTATTCATTTAATTACAGACAAATTTATGCTAATTCATTTTTTATTTTCAACAAAAAATCCCTCATAAATTTCGTCTGTATTTTCGTGGGATAAAATCCGTCGAAAATATCCGTCTGTAATAACTAATTTTCAAGTAGTGAACCAACAAAAATACAATATATAAATTATTAGTACACAACCACTACAAAAAGACATTAATTTAATTTGCGGAGTTTTTTTCGGCGGTTTTTAACCCCCGTAATTTGCGTTATGGCAGTTTCACAAATTGACGGAATTAGGTGTCTTGTAATTTAATTACAAAAATTTTTGCGGGAAGAAGAAGATTTTGCGCCCACCAAATTGTGTAGGCGAATTATTTTTAATTTAAGGGGTTGTTAGAAATCATACTATTTAAAATTAAAACTCCCGTTAATAATTTTTTTAATAAAATAAAAGGGAATGTTTTATCTTCAAATTCAAATTTACAGAATTTTTTTTAAACCTCCATTAACAAATTTCTACAATATAGCCTTTTTTTTGTAGTGAACACAAAAAATTTGATGCATAGTATAAAAATTTTTAAAAGATTATATATCAAAAATATATTGACATTCAACTAACAAAATACATACAATACAGTATAATGCAAAAAAATTTTATGCACATATAATACAAAAAATTTTAATGTATAACACAGAAATTTGTGAAGGATCACAATTGACTCACCCAACCAACAAAATATAATCGTAATAAAAAAATATTTGCTATGTGTAAAAATTTCTGTTACTATAGGTAAAATTTTTTGTGCTATGTATAAGAATTTCTATGCTATATCGATAAATTTGTGATATATATAAAGAGAAAAGGTTAAAAGTCAGAAAAAATTATTATTTTTGGCAAGTACTTTTAACTATAAGTTTAATTCTTTCTAATAACATATTTTTAGCCTACATTTTTAAATATGCTAGCTAGTTAATGATTAAAAATAATAAATTTTACTGGTTCTTTAACAATTCTCATGTACAAAAATTTTTATACTAAAAGAACACGAAAAAATCAAGAAGTATAGTGCCGCATGCGCCCGTTTATTTTCTATTAGACTTATGCTAATTTAGTTAAACTTAATTACAAAAATATTTATATATATAATATCACCGATATGCAATTACTTAATAACAATTATATTTTTATATATATTGCAAAAATATTTAAGATATAATAGTATTTTTCATGTTTTAAAGTATTTCTCAAATCACATATTATATAAATTTAATCAATTTCTTTAGTTATTTTTTTATTACTTATTACTTTGGAAATTGAGAAGAATAAATTTGTTCCTAATTTAGCAAAAAGTAACTGCAAAATTGTTTTCTACCTTGATTTTGCAGCCTAAGTTTGTGAAATTATTATTACAAGGATGTGATGATTTATGTTATTGAGTTAATATTCAATTTGGCTCCTAAATTTATATACGAATTTTAATTTAATTTCTAATATTTTAATTATTTTTATTTAGTCTTTAAATTTTATAAACATGATTCATATTAATTTTTGGGATAATTTTTAGCACACAAATATTAATAAAGTCAGACATAGACAGTTAAATATCACATTAAAACTTGTAAAATAACGTTATTTTAGTTTTGGCGCTTAAATAGTCCAAAAATGATAATAAATTACTTGTTTTGGAAAAAAAAATTAATAAACACTATTTTTTTACTATTTAAGTATCAAAACAAAAACAATTATGTTTTAGAGATCAAATTAAAACTCGCATACAAATTTAGTAACCAAATTGAATACTAGCTGCATGTTATTACATAAGCTAATATAATTTTTTATTTAAATAAAACAAAAGCCTATAAACCAGTGTTGTAAAAATCAGATCGGACTGGTCAATTCGATAAAAAACCGGTGAACCGAATTCTAAATCGATCCAGTCCGCTAATTAGACCGAACAAAGAAGAGAATCGGTGTGAACCGATCAAATTCAATAAAATCGATCCAACCGATCTGTTGAAAATTAAAATTTTGTAAAATGAGTGAGGTGCGGTTCAAATCCTTGTTCTCAATGAAAAAAAAAAGTCACAACCAGCAGGCTGTCACAATTCTACTTAATATGGTTACAAATTATTATATATAGATATCTTTTATTAAATATATTTACTTTTGTTTAATTTATTTTAATTTTAGTTATAAATTCATTTATTTTTAAATTAATTATATTTTTATTTAACAATAATTATAAATTCACTTTTTTTTTCATAATTATATAATATCTATTAATATTATTTTTTAATAAATACTTGTAGTATATAATAGTAAAATAGATATAAATTTATTAATAAATTATTAAAATTTGAAAATAATTATTATTTTAATATAAAAACAAAATAAAATATTTATGATAGAATAAAATTAATAAAATGCTTATTATTTCTATTTCATATTATTTTAGAATAGCTGAATATTCTTAAAATGTTAATAAAAATATGTATTTTAAATTTTAACTTTAAATTTTTTATTATTGTTTATTTTTTATTTACATAAGATCGGATTAACCGGTTCAACCAATGACCCATCGGTTGAATCAATAACTCAACAACCCAATAACTTGATCAGTTTGATCACCGATTCGGTTCTAACAACTATACTATAAACCACAAGTTTTGGCTAGCATCGCATATAAAATACCCCCAAAACCTTCATATTTTCTATCATCAAAAGAATCATAAATTTTCCCACAAACTAAGATATATTCATTAAGCATGATAACCATTCTCCTTGGCATATTAGTATTTGTAGTCGCCATTGTTTTGTTGCATCCAAAGGATGATCGGAATAAAGTTCCACCACCTGGCCCCAAGGCATTGCCACTCATCGGTAACCTCCACATGTTAGGAACACAACCACACCGCAGCCTCCAAGCCCTCGCCGAAAAATACGGACCCATAATGTTCTTGAAGCTAGGGCAAGTTCCAACTGTAGTTGTTTCTTCTCCGGAAGCTGCTAAGCTATTCCTCAAGACTCATGACCTAGATTTTGCAAACAGGTCTAAATTTCAGGTCAGTGATAATTAATATTTAATAGTGAAAAAAACAACTCAGGACTTACTATTAAATCCCCCCAAAGACATTCGGTGTTGACGTGTTGTTAGCTGTATTTAAGACCTCCATATTTTGCAGTTGTTACTATATATTATGGACTATATTTAATTTGGCCATACTTTTCGGTTTCGGAATTTGGGATATAAAAAATGTTTGAAATAGTCAAAATTTATTTTATTTATTTTTAATTAATTTTAGTAATAATTAATAAATATTAAATAAAATAATTTTTTTTCTTTAACATTACCGTTGTGGTATATCTACATACAAATGTATCTTTTTTATAATGTGATTTATGCGTATTTTTAATATTTTTGTCATATCCTAAATACCAAATAATATTAATGTGATATATATAATGACGACTTCAGATCGTAACTAACAAATGAAAATTATTATGTTATATGTACACTAAAAATTAATTACTAAATTAATTATCAATATAAAATATATATTAAAATAAAAAATATATATTAAAAATAAGTTAAATAATATATATATTTATATAGAAATATATGATGATTGATTTAGTAGCTAATAATTTTGTATAAATATAATTTTAACAAAGTAAATTCTTAGTAATTAGACATTTTATTACGAGAAAGTTTAGGGAACCAGTAGATTTTGTGATTTTTAGTCATTAATTAGTCATCAATAATGTTTTTAATGGTGTGAGATTGTATTTAATGGTATAAAATCATTCAATTTTTTTTATGGTTAAGTGATGACCAAAATTTAACAAAAGTGCTGACCCCTAGCACCCTTCTTTTATTATATTATGTAAGTCAACCCACTATCATACAAAATTGTTTGGATGTGTATGGGTGGTTCAGGCCGTGGAGATGTTTTTCAATGGCGGAAAGGGCATTGGGATGGCACAGTACGGTTGGTATTGGCGGCACATGAAGAAGTTATGCATATTGCAACTTTTAAGTGGATCAAAGGTTGAGATGTATGGTCCTTTAAGGAGGAAGGAGTTGGAAATGTTGGTGAAGTCTCTATGCAATGCTTCTGCGTCAGGTGAGGTTGTGAATCTTAGTATGATGCTGAAGGAGCTTTCTGAGAATATTACATTCAAGATGGTGTTGGGTCGAAGGGATGACAATAATAGGTTCAACTTAAAGGCCCTTGTTGACTTAGTCAGCTTGGCTGGAGCTTTCAATATTGCAGATTACGTGCCTATCCTTGGCATCTTTGATTTTCAGGTAATCCCCAATCCAACCTGAAAGAAGAATTAGCTGCTGTGTCGTGTGTATGACTGTATGTGTGTGTGTTTTTTTTTAAGTAGGCACACTTTGAGGAAGAAAAAATTAAGAGGGGAAAAATATTTTTACGGAATAAAATGATAGAGAACTAATATTTTTAGGGGAAAAAAACAAAAAAATTAGGGTGTTTTATTTTTGATACTGTCATTTTCTATATGATTTTTTTACATTGTATATTTATATAAATTTATACAAAAAAAGTGATTATCAAACTAAACATAATAATATCTATTTCCTCCTGAGTAATTAGGAAACCTTTTCCTGTTATATCTAAGAAAGAGAACCTAACCTCAATTGAGAGTACAAGAAAATTTATAAAATAGTAAAAAAAGAAAGTAATAATTATTATTAAATTTATAATTTTATTATGTGTGAATCTCATTATTTTAATTTAAAAATAATTATATTTTTATTTTCTTACTTTATCAACTTTTTCGTCTTGGAATGGTTTGATCCTAAAAGAATTTTATTCCCCTAAGTAAATATTTATCCATCTAAAATTATAATTAAAACAAACCTCCTTCTATTAGGTCATAAATTTTACTTAGATCAACTTGGATTGGTTTGGTAGAAGATCACATGTTTGGAGTGTATTTTTAAAGTTAGGAATATATTTTAAAAGAACACAGGTAGGTTTTAAAAGTTAGAAATGTATTTTAAAATTAGTTTGTATTTATTAAATTAAAAAGTCTAATATATGTTAATAAATATCAAAATTTACTTATATATTTATATTTATTATGATATTATTAAATTTTAAATTTATTTAATTTTATTAAATATAATTGTTGTTGTTTGTTCTTATTCATTACAAGGAAAACACTGAATACCGTTGGATCTATAAAATAAATCCGCCGCTAAATAAATTACCATTGTCCTTGGATTGATGGTATCAACGTCGTCAAAAACTGCTTACCATCGGATTTATTTTGTCCGACGCTAATTATCGGCAAATTTTCTGTCGGTCTTTTCAATGAATTTGGCGAGATTGTGTTGATGGTTTCCGTGGGATAAATTCGACTGTAACTTTGGTGCTGTTTCATGTGTTTAATTAGGCGCCATGTTACCGTCGAATTTTTCCGACGTTAATATTAATTTTATAAACTCTAAAGTTTTTTTGGTATAGTTTTTTTTTTTGAAAGAGGAGCTCAATACAATAAGTGGAGCAAAAAGGATAACACCGTAGAAAACAACTAACTAAAGAAGAACAAGCAAACAAAAAGCAAGAATAGATCTCCCTTTGTCATCTCCGGCATTACCATCAACAACAGAAGGGGTCTGCACCTAACCAGTCCTTGTAGCTCAGAGAGGACATGTTGATAATCTCCGCAACCCCTTTTCCTTTGTTTTGAAAAATCCTCCGGTTTCGTTCCAACCATACGTTCTAAATTATCGCACAAAAGCACACCATCCATCTCTTACCCTCCTCCTTTCTATTTGGCATAGTTAAGCCACAATTAAAATACTCTTGTTAACGAAATTGTTAGCAGAAATTTAATGTCACCAGAAATCAAAAAATTATTTTATTAAAAATTAAATGGTCTGAATGAAATAAAATTGTATAAATATAGACTACAATGAAGTAGACAAACAAAAATGCGTAAAACTCTAAATCCTATATATCACGGTAATCTTCATCGTCGTTGTCGTTCTCGTCGGTGTCGTGGTCCCCTTGCTAAGGCGGCGGAGGAGATGTTATCATCAGTGCCCCACCAGTAGTGTCACTGCTGTCTCTAGTGTGCATCTACTGGCTGTACTCCTCCGTCAGGTTAGAGTTGACGGCAATGCGTGCAAGAATCTCTCGATATCTCTGCTCAGACTACTCCGCCAGTTGGTGAAACTCCTGTGTTAGCTTTTACACCTCCTGCCTTAAGTTGAAAACTTCCTGGGGATCAATAGAGCTGGTGGCAGAGGCAGAGGAAGCCAACAACACAGAGGAGCAGAGACCATTGGCGAAGAATGACCCCAACCTGAAGCGGCAATTCTTGTGGGGTTCAGAGGTATTCTCGTGCAAAATCCTATTGAGATCCACCACGGAGGTCTCGGAGCCGGCTTCATCGGCCCCACTAGGCAGTTGAAATTGCTAGATCGCGACCTCCAACCTCTGCATGTACTTCTCATGTGTTACACACGTTAGTTGTGATTAGGATAATAGTTAAATAATTGACTTTAAATCAAATAAAGTTTAAACTTAGGTTTAATTTAAACTCACATAATGAGTCGCAGACCGCTCGTCAGTAAATCTCTCCTTATTTGCCTTCAACGTATGGGTATACTTGAAGGTCTCCGATAGTGTCGCCTCACGATCCAACAACTTAGAATACAAATTAATATATCAACCAACCAATAAAATAAATGAACAATTTAAACAATGAGAGACAAATATAAGCATGAACCAAAATCTTAACTGTAATTTCGAAAACATAATTTTAATTTTTTTGATTTCACTGAAAATGTTATGAAAATTTCGACAGAGCCCCTAAAATTTGGATTTAGCCACCCTTGAAGGGTTCCACCCAACATTTTTCAGCAATCTCATAGCCTAATCTAACCTATTCTAACCTATCCTAATCACCTAAATTCACTAAAACAGAAAATTAAACTAACATTTACTCTACTAACTAATTAATTAAATTGATAATAAAAAGGAAAGTAGAAAACTAATTCAAGTAACTACTAACATATTAAACAATGCCAAAATTCTTATCAGACTGGTCTTCGTCTTCATGAAGGTCGCCGATCCACCCATATACCTCGACGACCTAGGCAAAGCCCTGTTAGCGACATTCATCAGATGGCGACGCTTGAACCCCTCGTTATCTCTAAAATACGCCTCCGAGTCACACTTAATGTTTGGACGAATCCACGATGTCAGGTGGTCTTTCTCCTTATGAACGTCGCTCATCATCTGCTGAAACCACTTGGCGGCGTAATGGTCATAGGTCTTCCTGATCATCACATTGTATTCTGCATCCCATATGAATTTCAACTGCACAAAGTGATTCACTAAGATTAGTTAGTCGGAATGAAATACAGTTCTTATACAATTAAGTAATTCAAATGAAATTGGATTCTTGCCGTCCACTTCTAAAACCACCACTCTCTCACATCAGTCGGAATCTATGTGTAGGTCGGCCATGGATGGTCGTACAAGGACTTAATGACCTCGGATATCTCCTATGTGCATGCATTGGGGTTTGGTGCAAACCTGTAAGAGAAAAACCCCACATTAACAAACACAAAAGATAAACAAATTTAAGATAAACAAATTTGACATAAACAAACTTAAGATAAACAAACCTAATATTAAAAGATTGAACTCACGACTGCATGTCATCGGGCCAATCCCCAACCAAATGACGGACGGTAGTGGAGGGGCATCCTGCTCGGGAGCATTGAAAGAATCACTCACCGCGAACTCTGTTGACGTCGTCGCTGCATCTACAGGGGCATAGCAGAAGGAGGCACCCAGTTCAGGTTTGGGACCACGAAGAATTACTGGTCCAATAGACCCGCTTGTGACATCACAGCGGTCAACGGGGTAGTCGGAATAGAGGGCGATGACTGGACAACCCTGGGGGATCCGGTGGAAGCCCGCCCTATACCACAACCACGTGACCCACTCGATCTACCGCTGCTACCCATTGTCATATCTATATAGCGAATATATTAGTAACATATTAATAACATAACAAACACCAATAAATAATAACATAAGAATAAACTCAAGAAGTAACAAATAATTCTAAAAGTATTTTAGTTTAGTAAATAAAAAAAGAAAAATTACATTGTGTTTTAGTTTCAAAATAATTAAACTAGAATGAATAAATGTTTTGGTTTGTTTAGCAAACTAACAAGTGCCTACAGAGCACTAAAACACTAATTGCAAAGGAGAAATTTTTCTTTTATAAGAACCAAAATGAACATATAAATATATAGTTCTCTTGTAAATGCCACAAATATTTATCATAACACCAACTTAATAAAATAAAAAATGTAAACTAAGATCAAAATAATTATTCAAATTAACAATTGCACAAAAATATAGCAACCCAACAATTAATTATAACAATTACAAAAACATAATTTTAATTTTTTTGATTTCACTGAAAATCTTATATAAATTTTGACAGAGTCTCCTCTAACATTCGCATTTCTCTATCTTTTAAGAGTTCCATGCAAACTAAATATCCATCAATCCTTCTCATCTGGTTAATTTTTTTTCAATCATTATTAAAGTAACATACAAATAGCTCAATCATTATTAACACAGTCAAGCATTTAACTAACAATTTCATCAGCAAATAGCTCATTAATTCAATATTTTTCAACAATCTCAGAGACTAATCTAACCCTAATCTAACCTATTCTAACCTATCCTAACCATCTAAATCCACTAAAACAAAAAATTAAACTAACTAATCTCTACTAACTAATTAATTAACTTGATATAATAGAATTTGAAATATTAAGAGTTCAAACAAAAAACCTTGAAGAGGGATGGAGGTGTAGTGACGGCAAAAGCAGAAGCGGCAGGGACGTTCAGCAGCGGCGGCAGCATTTTCAGCAGCATAGGAGATTGACGAAGAGGAGAGATGAAAAGGTTAGAGAGAGAGTGAAAGGGTGAGAGGAGAGAGAGGGACGAAGGGGAGAAGTTAGAGAGAGAGAGAGAGAGAGAGAGAGAGAGAGAGAGAATTCGAAATGGGACGATGGGTGAGAGGAGAGAGAGGGACGAAGGGGAGAAGTTAGAGAGAGAGAGAGAGAGAGAGAGAGAGAGAGAGAATTCGAAATGGGAGGATGGGTTCGCGGTTTTAATTTAGAGCACGGTTTCCGTTGGATTTACCGGTAGATATTTTCGACGGTAACACAATGCGGATCACCAAAACGCAGCGTTCCATTAAACGTCTCTATCGTCGGATCTATCCGACTGTAACTCCAACAAAAAAGTTTGGCGCCAATTTGTCGTGGTTTCCTACCGAAAGTTACTAGCGGAAGAGACTATCCGCCGGTAATTATTTGACATGATGAATTCTTCATCAAACTCATCACTAAATCCGATGGTAATCGTCGTCACTAAATCCGAAAGTAAATTCGACGATTCTCAATATTTTTCTTGTAGTGATTGAAAATAATTTTTATTTTAATTTTCTAAATACATGTGATATACTTTTATGAAGTTATTTTTTAGAAGTTAGTTTTGATAAAATACTTTCAAAAAGTAAAGGTTTATCAAATCGATGACTCGAAATATTTTTCAAAGTTAATTTGTATTTATCAAAAAATATAAAAAATTTCTTATACTAATAAATATCTAAAGTTACCTTTGTATTTATATCTATATTATGGTCTTTTAAATTTTAAAATCTATTTCACTAAATATAATTATTATTACTTACACTGCATTGCCCAGGTAAATATAATCTTTGGATAAAAGATTGGGATAAGTATTAATTTGATCTCTAAAGTTGAGGGTCAAAATTAAAATCGTTTCTAATCTTATTTTGGATTTATAATCATTCTTAACGTTATATTTATTATTAAAACTATTTTTTATTAATAAAAAAACACATTTACCCCTGACAAAAATAAAAAAATTACTAAGGGATATATGTGAAGAAGTCTTCTCTTTTCCATCTCCTCCTTCCCAAGAACAGATATGAGATTCCAAATCCACAACAGCACCGCTTCTCCTTCTCTGCAATATGGTGCGCGCTCTCTCTCTCTCTCTCTCCCTACCACATCCACAAGTCTTCGGTTCTACAGAGATCTTCGGAAGTTGTAATCAAGGTCATTAAGTCACTGCCACACAAGAGTTCTTCGATCTTCTTCTTCTTCTTCGGTTCTGCAGAGATCTTCGGAAGCTGTAATCAAGGCCATCAAGTCACTGCCACACAAGAATACCAGATCCAGGAAAGACAGTTCTGGAAATGTTTTTTCTAAAAGCTTCTTGATGAAGCTGCTGAGTAAAAGCTTCTGGAGGAAAGTGGCAACAAAGGACGAGAAAGGAGGAAGAACTCAGAGATGGATAAGGACTTTATTTCGCGAGTTGCTTATGCAGGATCGGGCGAGGTTTCTTTCTCTCTAAGTCTCTGCTTCTCTTTCTCTCTCTCTGATTGACGATTTCGAACTCTCTTTCTCCCCCTCTGCATTCTCTCTTCTTTCGATGGTGGCGGCAACACCACTACCATTATGGCATTTGAATGTTCTTTGAATGTTGAATGTTGTGTTATTATTGATTTGAATATTATGTTATTGTTGATAATGGATTCTTGAATTTGAATGTATGTTCTGTTGTTATTGTTGTTGTGGAAAGAAATGGTTGGCTGATAGTGGAAATAAGAGGGGTGACGGTGGTGGAGAATGCAGAATGAACAGTAGTGGTGGAGAACGCAAAATGAACAGATGGCTAATAGTGGAAATAAAGGGAGTGGCGGTGGTGGAGAATACAGAACGAATAGTGGTGGTAGGGAATGCAAAATGAACGGTAGTGCAGTTGGGGGTATTATTGTCTTTTAAAAAATTATTTTATTCAAAATGACAATTTTAATACGAAATAAACGTTAAGGACGATTCTAAATTAAAAATTATATTAGGGACAGTTTCGATTCTGACCTTAAACGTTAGGACCAAAACAGTACTTATCCCTAAAAGATTAGTTTCTTACACTTATCTTTCATGAAGTCAATGTGTTCTCCTTCGTCATTGATGTCTTTTTTATAAATAGAATAATACAACAGAAAATCATACCAAAAGCAATTTAAAATGATTATATTTTATTTGTTAATTATTGTTTATCTTATCCTGTATTATTTAATTATTATTAAAATAATTGAATAATATTAAATATATAATTATAAGTAGAGTAAAGTATTATTTTGTCCCCAAATGTGTGGATAAATCTCAAATTTGTCTTTAACGTTTCAATCGTCCTATTTAAGTTTCTAATGTTTCAAAATTGACTCAATGTTGTCCTGCTGTTAGAAATCCGTTAACAGAATTGATGGCATGATAAAATTGAGACGATTTTGAAATGTTAGGGACAAAAACGATACATAAAAATAAATTTTAATTTAATTTTATCTTTCAATAATATTAATTTTTTACTGTACATAGTATTCAATTATTTTTTAGTTACATCTAAATAAATTACACTTAATCACATTTATTTTATTTTAAATAAATTTATTTTTTATAATTTTAAAGAATTTTGATACATTAGAGATAAAAAGTATAATTTATATTTTATTGTATATATTTTTTTCTGCAAGTTTATATACTAGTCATTCTAGAAATATTTCATGATAACTAAAAATCTTTAAGAGTAAAATTATAAAAAAAATTAATTTATTTAAAATGAAAGTAATATGATTAAGTATAATTTACTTATATGTGATTAAAAAATAATTGAATACTATGTATAGTAAAAAATTGATATTATTGAAGGATACAATTAAAATTTATTTTTATGTATCATTTTTGTCTCCAACGTTTTCGTCCTATTTAAGTTCCTAATGTTTCAAAATCATCTCAATTTTGTCCCGCCGTCAATTCTGTTAATGGATCCCTAACGGCAGGATAACATTGAGTCAGTGTTGAAACGTTAAGGACTTAAATAAGATGATTGAAACGTTAGGGATAACTTTGAGACTTACCCCAAACGTTAGAGACAAAAACAATACTTTACTCTTATAAGTATTATATATATAAAATTATAAGTATTAAATTAAATAAAATAATTTTAAATTATTATCTCCTTTAACATTCTGCATAAATAATACATTTAAGTTTTGTTCATACAAATACAAAAATACTAACTAGCTATTACCTTGATTGTCAGGGAATAAGAAAGAAAGTAAATAAATTAAGAAAATCAATTGACGATACATTGGAGTATATTATTGAAGATCATCAAAATACCAACTACGATGATGATAATAATAGTCCACAGAAAAAGGATTTTGTTGACATATTGCTATCATGTTTGGATCAACCCATGGATCCTGATGAAGAACACGAACATGTTGTAACAAGAAATGACATCAAGGCTATTATAATGGACATGATTGGTGCAACATATGAATCATCAGCTTCGGCAATTGAATGGGTTATGTCAGAGCTACTAAAGAATCCTAGTGTGATGAAGAAACTTCAACACGAGATACAACATGTAGTTGGAGGAATTAATAAACAAGTTGAAGAGAGTGAAATAGAGAATATGCCTTATTTGGATATGGTTGTGAAAGAGACCTTAAGATTATACCCAGTTGCACCTTTGCTATTGCCTCATGAATCTCGAAACGACGTCGTTGTTGATGGTTATTACATAAAGAAAAATACAAGAATCATAATAAACGCATGGGCAATTGGAAGGGATCCAAGAGTTTGGTCAGAAAATGCAGAGAAGTTCTATCCAGAGAGATTTGAACATGATAATGTAGACATTCATGGACGTGACTTTAGATTCATACCATTTGGTTCTGGTCGAAGAGGGTGCCCTGGAGCACAATTGGGATTTGCAACTATCAAGTTTGTTGTGGCTCAGTTGGTGCATTGCTTTAACTGGGAGCTTCCGGTTGGCATGTCTTGTGATGAATTAGACATGAATGAAACATTTGGCATCACTATACCAAGAACTACACACTTGCTAGCTATTCCAACTTTTAGGCTAACAGCTGAAGCTGCTAGTAACAAAGAATAATGCTCAGCAGAAGGTTTTTCTTTTTGTTTTTTTTTTGTTTTTTTTTGTGTGTGTGTTAAAACTTTTTGAATGGTGTTTATTCTTTTTCTCGTTATTTTTGTAAATTAAAAAAAAACATGTTTGTAATTGTAACTTAAGATGGAGTTTATCTAAATTAAAAAATTTAGTAAAATAATAAATTTTTAAATTTAACTCTTAAATTTATATTTATTATAATATTTTTAAATTTTAAAAATTTTTTTATCATAAAAAAGTGTAAAAAATTAGCATTTTTATTAAAATTTGGGTAGCACTTAACTAATAAATGAAAAGTGAATAAGAAGAATGCTAGGGCCGGCAGATTTTGAATTGTAGCCATCAATTAGTCATTAATAGTGTATTTAATGGTGTGAGATTTCATTTAATGATAAAGAATCACTCATTTTTATTTTACTGGCTAAATTTTAACAAATCTGTTGACCACTTAGATTTTTCCAAATAAATAATCTTACACCATTAAATATAATTTTATACTATTAAAAATATTAATAATAACTAATTAATAACTAAAAATGCCTCCAACACTCATCTTTTACCAAATTACAATTTCATCATTGTTAGCAGATTCGGTTTTGACTGTAAAACTGGTAAAAGTAATCTTAAATTGGTCCGGTCCAAGACAAAGACTGTTTTTAACTTTTTATTATCAAAAGTCAAAACAGTCAAATTCGGTCAAACTGGGTAAAAATTGATCGAACCCGAATACAATTCGACCACCTATTCACCTAACCCATGCTAAACCATGCGAGTCTATCGTGCACCAGCACTTCAGCGGAAGCATGGAAAAGACGCTTTATAGGTGCATCAGTGGACCAGCGAAAATAATTCCAAAACTGAGAAACTAAAGTTTGAACTATATATATATATATAGTCAAGTCTCTGGTGGCTATGTCTATGGTAACTAATGGTGGCTAAGGCTACACTTTTAACTTAAAAGTATAGCCTTTCACAAAGAAAAACGTCACCTAATGGAAAAAAGTAAATTAGAAGATTTAAGAGAAGAAATAATTAAGTTATCAAAATTAATAGATCAAAAATTAATGATTTTAACTAATGTCAACTGTAATGACACCGAATTCTTAAAATCAATACAAAATGATTTTTCTCAAAATCTTTATTTTACGATAAGTTTTATTGAAAGACTTCAAAAACCTGAAAAAACTTATTTTTCACACAGAATTTCTAAAAAATGTTACCATGGAAATGATTCCCCACATCTATATCATACTTTTAACCCACAATTAAATTCTATAGTAGATATGCTTGAAGAAATATTAACATCCATAAAATTTCAAAGAAATAAGGAAAAAGAGAATCCCAAGGAAAAAAAATTTCAAAACATAATTAACATAACAGATTTAAAAGTAAAACCACCACTAAAATTATGAATATTGAAGAAAAGTTAGAAGAAGTTACAATGCTTTTTAACAATTAAAAATGGTTCAAGAAAATAATATTATGGAACATGGTTTTCAAATAGAGGAAGAATTAGTAAATTCTGAAAATATAGAAAATGAAGAACACATTCTAGATTATTCAAGTGACGAAGAACCAGCTATTCCAATACAAGTAAAGAATGAAGCTGAAACATCTAAGGATAATCAATCTCAATTTCAATGGGAAACAGGTTTTGATAATTATGCTTTTAAAAAAGGGTTTATAAATAAAGATTCAAAATATACAAAAATACCATCAAAATACGTTCCTAAAATCCAGGAAATGGAAGGAGAAAGAATGCTCGATTTAGACTGCAAAAAGAATGAAAAAGAAATTTTCGAAAATTGGTTGAATTCCTTCTTATTAGAAGCCTTTACTAATCCAAAACTTGGTGAATTATCTGGAAGGGACATTTGGAATTACATAGGGTTTCATACTAAAGGAACTATAAGAGATTATATGACATCAATAGATAGAAGAATTAGAAACAAAAACAACAGCTTATGATAAGATATTATATATAATGATGATTCTATATAAAGAATTTTTTGGAAAAAATATTATAGATCATAGACAAGAAGTCTATAATAAAGAATATCAAGAAGCAAAAAATCATTTAGCTAATATTCAGATATATGATTTATGTAATGTGGAGTCTTATATATGTGAATATAGAATACATTATTACAAATTAAAAGAAGAAGGTAAAAATCATTATCTTAGTATGTACATAACAAAACTTCCATATCCTGCTAATGAAATTATAATGGGAAGATTTATAAGAGAAATAAATAGAGGAACAATTGAAAATAATTTTGGTGGAGCAACCTCTGCTATAAGAGAGGAAATAAAAGAACGTTGTATGCAAGAAGCAACTCAAAAAAGATTTGCAAATATAATCAGAATTTGCTGTTAGGATAATGAGGAGATACCTCAAAAATATGGTCTTAATAAAAATCTTCAAAGAAAAAGAAAATATCAATTTAGAAGAAGAAAATACTATCCAAACTGGAGAAAAAAAGATATTTTAGAAAAGAAAATAACAATAAAAATAAAAGACAGAAATAACTATTGCCCGAATAAAAAAGAAAATTGTACATGTTGGTATTGCCAAGAAGAAGGACACTACGCAAATGAATGCCCGAAAAAGAAGGATAAAAAGGATCTTACTAAACAAATAGAAATTGCTAAGTCTTGTTTCATGGAACCATTAGAAGAATCTGATGATAACTTAGACTATATTTTTGAATATGTCTCGGAAACAGACTCAGAGACTGAGTAATAATGCTACATTTATTACTATAAAAATAAGAGAAAAGTTTATAAATATTTTCATAGATTCTGGGGCAACACAATGCTTTGCTAGTTCAAGTATAAAACTTGATTGTAAAAAATTAAAGAAACCATTAAGAGTTAGAATAGCTGACAAATCAATACATAAAATTGATCAAAAAGCAGAGATGGTTGAAATTTTTATTCAAAATTATAGGTTTATTGTTCCATCTATATATATGTTAGATTCTGGAATGGATTTTATCATAGGAAATAACTTTTTAAAGCTATATCATCCATTCATTCAAGAATTAACATATATAGTTTTAAAAGCTCCACACGATTCTTTAATAAATCAAAAATCAAAACGTATAAAAATACCAACTACTACTATAGATAAGATCTTAAAGTTTAAAATATTTTCTATATTAGAAACATGTTATTTAAATCTATACTTTCAGATAAATATTCCAAAAAATAATCTTGAAATAAAGATAGAAGAACTCTTGGATGAAATTTGTGCTGAAAATCCTTTAGATATTAAAAATACAAATAACGAATTAGTAAGCATTAAATTAAAAGATCCCACAAAAGAGATAAATGTTCCGAATAAAATTCCTTATTCCGCGAGAGATAGAGAAGAGTTCTCATTAGAGTGTAAAGACCTTTTGGAAAAAAGAATTATAAGATTAAGTAAAAGTCCTCATGCGGCTCCAGCTTTTTACGTTGAAAACAATAATGAAATTAAAAGGGGAAAACGAAGAATGGTAATAGACTATAAGAAAATGAATGAAGCAACTATTGGTGATGCTCATAAACTTCCAAGAAAAGATTCTATTTTAGAAAAAATCAAAGGAGCAACTTGGTTTTCATCTCTTGATGCAAAATCATGATATTGGCAACTTCGTTTAGACGAAGAAACAAAGAAATTAACTGCTTTTACTTGCCCAACAAAGGAATCAACAAGTGTGTTGCTTTATGAATGGAATGTATTACCATTCGGATTAAAGCAAGCCACAGGTATTTATCAAAGATTTATGGAAGAAAATCTAAAAGAGTTAAATGAATTTGTTTTAGTATACATCGATGATATACTAATTTTTACAAAACAGGATAAAGAAGATCATCTTCAAAAATTATTAATAGTTTTAAAAGATGCAAGGAAAAAGGATTAGTTCTTAGTAAAAAGAAAGCAAGAATAGCAAAACAAGAAATAGAGTTCCTTGGATTAATTCTATCCACTCAAGGAAAGCTAAAACTTCAACCAAATGTTCTAGAAAAGGTAAATTTATTTCCTAATAAAATAGAAGATAGAAAACAATTACAAAGATTTTTAGGGTGTATAAATTATATTTCTGATCAGGGATTTTTAAAGAATATAACAGAATACACTAAAAGCTTATTTCCAAAAATAAGTACTAAAAAAGTATGGAAATGGGATGAAAAAGATAGCATACAAATTCAAAGAATTAAAGAATTATGTGAAAAACTTCCAGAACTTTATATTCCAGAAGAAAATGACTACTTAATAGTAGAAACAGATGCTTCAGACATAACCTGGTCAGGATGTCTAAAAGCTAAGAAAGCTATAAAAAGTTTGGAACAAGAAAAAGAATCACTAGATTCTAAATATCCTCCAAAGGAATTACTTTGCAGGTATATTTCAGGGACTTTTACTCCAACAGAACAGAGATATACTACTCATGAAAGGGAAACTCTAGCAGCAATTAAATCTCTTAAGAAATGAAAAATTGATTTACTACCCAAAGAATTTACATTAAGGATAGATTCAAGTTATTTAACAGGTTTCATACGATATAATTTGAAAGTTGATTATAATCATGGACAATTGGTAAGATGGCAATTATTTTTGTTACAATATCCAATAAAAATTGAATATATTAAGGGTGACAAAAATGTTATTGCAGATACATTAACAAGAGAATGGAGTTCGTCTACAACGCATTAAATCAAAAAATTCAAAAATATGAACAAGAACTCGAAAAATGCAAGCATTGTCAGCAAATAAGGACACAGATCCAATCCCTCAAGAAGGCCATTGAAGCAATGAAATCAACAGAACAAGCAAAATCATCAGAGTTCAGCCAGCTAAGCGTGGTGGACAAATCAGGTGAGGAAAAAATTCCAGAAAATGAAATAATTGCTGAAATCATCAAAAAATCCACCCAAGATAAAAAATATTATGTGATTTATAATGGCCCCATGAAAGGAGTATATGATGCTTGGGAAAAAGCAGCACCATTTACACATCAATCAAGGATAATTCATAAAGGAGGGTTTTTAACACTGGAAGAAGCAAAGGAATCCTTCAGAGAATATGAAGCTCTTCATCCAGAGCAAACCCTAAAAAGAGCAGATAAAGCTCCAATTCAAACCCAGAGAACAGGGATAATAAGAAACATTCCTACAAGGGCTGAAATCAAGGAAAAGAAAAGGGCCTGTAGATCAAATCTCAGAGAAATCCTTAACATAGTCCTGAATTGGACTGAAGAAAAGAGGACAATCTTGGGATATTATCCTATTGCCAAAGAACAGCTAACAAAGCTGGTTATATTTCCAGAGGCTTCCCCATCTGACACCTATCAGTTTTTCCAGTATGGATTAATTGATACAATTTTAATTTTTAATGATTTGAAAATTATTAGTGAGTTTCCTACAGGATTCGTTGATGCAGTAAAGAGATTTAAAAATATGATTGACAACGTAAATCCAAGGGATATATCCCTAAAATTTACGAATAGTCAACCTATTTTTAATGAAGAAGAAGAAGAATGCTTGGTTCCAGTACATCAAGTAATCTTCATGTCCGTCTTCCCAGGAAATTTTCAACCAATTGATCAAGTTCAGGATTTAACAATCTACAGTCATGAAGGAAGACTAGCCAGCACACTAGCAAGGGTCTTCGAAAGAACTCAAAAGATAACAAGGGAATCTCGCACAAGAATCAATTATAAAAGTAGAAATACTTTGCTTGTGTCCAGTAAAAAGAATGAAATTGAAGAAAGAGAGATGAGACTCTTAGTGGAATTTGAATCAGCATTCTACAACTTATCTGGACTCTTAGAAAAGCTCCCCGAAGGGATAAAGAGGAATCTCTGCTATTTGATAAAAGACAGAGAAGACCACAAGTGCCAGCTATGTGTCTCAGAGTTATCTGAAGAAAGCAATAATGAAACGGAATTAACCCACATGATAAAGGAAGAAGACAACGCATCTGAAGGTCACATGGTAAAGGAAGAAGACAGCACATCTGAAGCATCTCTCAACATTATTGCATAGTAACGTAAACGCTTAGGTCATAGAGCACCAACGATGTAGCTGGTGCAAGATAATAAACAATGACGTAAGCAATGACGTCATAAGAAGGGTAAGGATGGGAATTGTCCATCAGACCCAACCATTATAAATAGATTGCTTAAGGCAATTGTAGAAGGCATCAAACAATAGAAAGAAGGAGGCTAAGAGTACTCATATACTAGGAGAGCAAGGAGGAAGCTGCCGAAGCGATTTTATAGTTTGAAGAAGAATTTCCTTAGGAAAAACCAATTCTAAACTCCCCTCTGGAGTTAGTATCTACAATCTCCCCTCTGGAGATAAAAACATCTTATGTAAAATATTCTAAATAAAGAAAGTTTTTCTCCAGAAAGGTATGCTTTTATCTTAATCTCATAGTTATGAATTATTTAGAAAGTTTAGAATTAACGGAAGAATCTGATTATTATAGATTATCTGCCTTATTAGATAATGAAAAACAGGCTGTTCTAAAAACAGAATTAAATCTCAAATCAAATGAAAATTTTAATAAACAAAATCTTTTAAAAGAAGTTTTTAATAGAAAAAATATAATATACTATGGAAAAATTCAACTTGAAGCCCCTATAAAGATAAAATCTGCTAATGGAGAACTTGAAATAGCTTTGATAAATGATGAAGAATTGAGTAAACAGATTGAGAAAATTAAGGATCAACAAAAAAGATCTAAAATTGGATGGATTCATATTAGTACTATACAAGTCTTAATCAAATCTACATATATGAAAGGAATTAATTCACCAATAAGCTTAGCAATCTGTGACAAAAGAATTACTGATGACCCAATAGATCAAATAATTGGAATTGTTCATGGAAACTTGGCAAACGTAAATGTTAAATTCAATGCCCATCTTGGATATGCTATACCTTTATCAACTGAAAATCTTGGAAGATCTATAAGTTTGGCTTATAAATTTCACAGAAAAAATCTAATGGAACAAGACGATGAACCATTTTCAATTACATATGCAATAAATTATGCTTTAACAAATAGCCATCATAGTATAATATTTAAAAACAGAGAAAGAATTTATGTCGATGAATTATTTCAGAAAATTATAAAAACAGAAATACCAAAATATAAAGCTATTGAAAACCCAGTTCTTTTACTAAAAGAACCATCAGGAAAATTAGTTTCATCAAATTTTCAAATAAGAGAATCCAAAATTAATAGCCCTTTAAGTTTATATAAGTTAAAGATTAAAGAAGAAAATTCTGAAATAAAAGAATTAACAAAAAAGGTCGAAAAATTAAATGAAACCCTAAACACTAAGTTATGACAATAAATAAAGAGAAAATATATGTAACCTATCAAGACAAGAAACAAGAGCTCTTTGAAAGAGAAAATCGGTTGAATTATTTACAGTTTTCTGAAATAAATCAAAGAGCATTTGAAGCTCTAAAAATAATCTATGACAAATTGAAAGGAGAAGTTAAAGAGTTAGAAAAATTAATAGAATCTCTAGAAAATAGTAATGAATCGATGATAGAATTTGCAGAAATCCTAAGATAAATAATGAAGTATACAAAGATTGAAAAACCAGAAAATAAAATAAAAAGAAAAAGGGCGAAAAAATTAAAAAGTAAAATAAAGGAGTATAAAAGGGAATTAAATAATCTTCAGTTCGAAATTAATGACCTTATAATAAAAAGGATAGAAATAAGAACAAATATAAATAAGTTGGAGCTAAACTTAAAAAATTTATAAATGCCTGGAACACCATATTATGACTTAAAAGAATTAAAGCTGTTGAAAGAAAAAATGGAGAATGAAGCTGAAAAATTAAAAAGACATTTAGAAACAACAGAAAGTATAGAAATAAAAGAAGCTTTAGAGGATTTGAAAAATTATATCAAAGAAAAAGACAAACAGATAAACGATTTTATATATAATAATCAATGCAAAAAAGAATATTATAAACTAAAACAAGATTGAAAAACTATAAAAATGAAATCAGAATTAGTAATAGACATGCTCAATATTTTACCACCAACCAAATCTATACAAATTATAAATTTATTCGAAGCAAAATATGAAGAGTTGACTTTAAAATTTGGTATTAGAGCCAAGTTAACGATTAAGGGTAACACTTTCTCTTTAAGCAACACTTTTAGTGATACGTTTTAAAAAAAAATCAGTTACCAAATGTCCACAATTAATTGGTAAACTTCTTTGTAGTCACCATAGGTACAATAAGGTAATAGGTACCATAGAAGGCACATATATATATATATATAGCCAAGTCTCTGGTGGCTATGTCTATGGTAACTAGTGGTGGCTAAGGCTAGACTTTTAACTTAAAAGTATAGCCTTTCACAAAGAAAAGCGTCACCTAATGGAAAAAAGTAAATTAGAAGATTTAAGAGAAGAAATAATTAAGTTATCAAAATTAATAGATCAAAAATTAATGATTTTAACTAATGTCAACTGTAATGACACCGAATTCTTAAAATCAATACAAAATGATTTTTCTCAAAATCTTTATTTTACTATAAGTTTTATTGAAGGACTTCAAAAACCTGAAAAAACTTATTTTTCACACAGAATTTCTAAAAAATGTTACCATGGAAATGATTCCCCACATCTATATCATACTTTTAACCCACAATTAAATTCTATAGTAGATATGTTTAAAGAAATATTAACATCCATAAAATTTCAAAGAAATAAGGAAAAAGAGAATCTCAAGGAAGAAAAATTTCAAAACATAATTAACATAACAGATTTAAAAGTAAAACCACCACTAAAATTATGAATATTGAAGAAAAGTTAGAAGAAGTTACAATGCTTTTTAAACAATTAAAAATGGCTCAAGAAAATAATATTATGGAACATGGTTTTCAAATACAGGAAGAATTAGTAAATTCTGAAAATATAAAAAATGAAGAACACATTCTAGATTATTCAAGTGACGAAGAACCAGCTATTCTAATACAAGTAAAGAATGAAGCTGGAACATCTAAGGATAATCAATCTCAATTTAAATGGGAAACAGGTTTTGATAATTATGCTTTTAAAAAAAGGTTTATAAATAAAGATTCAAAATATACAAAAATACCATCAAAATACGTTCCTAAAATCCAGGAAATGGAAGGAGAAAGAATGCTCGATTTAGTCTGCAAAAAGAATGAAAAAGAAATTTTCAAAAATTGGTTGAATTCCTTCTTATTAGAAGCCTTTACTAATCCAAAACTTGGTGAATTATCTAGAAGGGACATTTGGAATTACATAGGGTTTCATACTAAAGGAACTATAAGAGATTATATGACATCAATAGAAAACCAAATAATGGAAGAATTAGAAACAAAAACAACAGCTTATGATAAGATATTATATATAATGATGATTCTATATAAAGAATTTTTTGGAAAAAATATTATAGATCATAGACAAGAAGTCTATAATAAAGAATATCAAGAAGCAAAAAACCATTTAGCTAATATTCAGATATATGATTTATGTAATGTGGAGTCCTATATATGTGAATATAGAATACATTATTACAAATTAAAAGAAGAAGATAAAAATCATTATCTTAGTATGTACATAACAAAACTTCCATATCCTGCTAATGAATTTATAATGGGAAGATTTATAAGAGAAATAAATAGAGGAACAATTGAAAATAATTTTGGTGGAGCAACCTCTGCTATAAGAGAGGAAATAAAAGAACGTTGTATGCAAGAAGCAACTCAAAAAAGATTTGCAAATATAATCAGAATTTGCTGTCAGGATAATGAGGAGATACCTCAAAAATATGGTCTTAATAAAAATCTTCAAAGAAAAAGAAAATATCAATTTAGAAGAAGAAAATACTATCCAAACTGGAGAAAAAAAAGATATTTTAGAAAAGAAAATAACAATAAAAACAAAAGACAGAAATAACTATTGCCCGAATAAAAAAGAAAATTGTACATGTTGGTATTGCCAAGAAGAAGGACACTACGCAAATGAATGCCCGAAAAAGAAGGATAAAAAGGATCTTACTAAACAAATAGAAATTGCTAAGTCTTGTTTCATGGAACCATTAGAAGAATCTGATGATAACTTAGACTATATTTTTGAATATGTCTCGGAAACAGACTCAGAGACTGAGTAATAATGCTACATTTATTACTATAAAAATAACAGAAAAGTTTATAAATGCTTTCATAGATTCTGGGGCAACACAATGCTTTGCTAGTTCAAGTATAAAACTTGATTGGAAAAAATTAAAGAAACCATTAAGAGTTAGAATAGCTGACAAATCAATACATAAAATTGATCAAAAAGCAGAGATGGTTGAAATTTTTATTCAAAATTATAGGTTCATTGTTCCATCTATATATATGTTAGATTTTGGAATGGATTTTATCATAGGAAATAACTTTTTAAAGCTATATCATCCATTCATTCAAGAATTAACATATATAGTTTTAAAAGCTCCACACGATTCTTTAATAAATCAAAAATCAAAACGTATAAAAATACCAACTACTACTATAGATAAGATCTTAAAGTTTAAAATATTTTCTATATTAGAAACATGTTATTTAAATCTATACTTTCAGATAAATATTCCAAAAAATAATCTTGAAATAAAGATAGAAGAACTCTTGGATGAAATTTGTGCTGAAAATCCTTTAGATATTAAAAATACAAATAACGAATTAGTAAGCATTAAATTAAAAGATCCCACAAAAGAGATAAATGTTCCGAATAAAATTCCTTATTCCGCGAGAGATAGAGAAGAGTTCTCATTAGAGTGTAAAGACCTTTTGGAAAAAAGAATTATAAGATTAAGTAAAAGTCCTCATGCGGCTCCAGCTTTTTACGTTGAAAACAATAATGAAATTAAAAGGGGAAAACGAAGAATGGTAATAAACTATAAGAAAATGAATGAAGCAACTATTGGTGATGCTCATAAACTTCCAAAAAAGATTCTATTTTAGAAAAAATCAAAGGAGCAACTTGGTTTTCATCTCTTGATGCAAAATCAGGATATTGGCAACTTCGTTTAGACGAAGAAACAAAGAAATTAACTGCTTTTACTTGCCCAACAAAGGAATCAACAAGTGTGTTGCTTTATGAATGGAATGTATTACCATTCGGATTAAAGCAAGTCCCAGATATTTATCAAAGATTTATGGAAGAAAATCTAAAAGAGTTAAATGAATTTGTTTTAGTATACATCGATGATATACTAATTTTTACAAAACAGGATAAAGAAGATCATCTTCAAAAATTATTAATAGTTTTAGAAAGATGCAAGGAAAAAGGATTAGTTCTTAGTAAAAAGAAAGCAAGAATAGCAAAACAAGAAATAGAGTTTCTTGGATTAATTCTATCCACTCAAGGAAAGCTAAAACTTCAACCAAATGTTCTAGAAAAGGTAAATTTATTTCCTAATAAAATAGAAGATAGAAAATAATTACAAAGACTTTTAGGGTGTATAAATTATATTTCTGATCAGGGATTTTTAAGGAATATAACAGAATACACTAAAAGCTTATTTCCAAAAATAAGTACTAAAAAAGTATGGAAATGGGATGAAAAAGATAGCATACAAATTCAAAGAATTAAAGAATTATGTGAAAAACTTCTAGAACTTTATATTCCAGAAGAAAATGACTACTTAATAGTAGAAACAGATGCTTCAGACATAACCTGGTCAGGATGTCTAAAAGCTAAGAAAGCTATAAAAAGTTTGGAACAAGAAAAAGAATCACTAGATTCTAAATATCCCCCAAAGGAATTACTTTGCAGATATATTTCAGGGACTTTTACTCCAATAGAACAGAGATATACTACTCATGAAAGGGAAACTCTAGCAGCAATTAAATCTCTTAAGAAATGGAAAATTGATTTACTACCCAAAGAATTTACATTAAGGACAGATTCAAGTTATTTAACAGGTTTCATATGATATAATTTGAAAGTTGATTATAATCATGGACGATTGGTAAGATGGCAATTATTTTTGTTACAATATCCAATAAAAATTGAATATATTAAGAGTGACAAAAATGTTATTGCAGATACATTAACAAGAGAATGGAGTTCGTCTACAACGCATTAAATCAAGAAATTCAAAAATATGAACAAGAACTCGAAAAATGCAAGCATTGTCAGCAAATAAGGACACAGATCCAATCCCTCAAGAAGGCCATTGAAGCAATGAAATCAACACAACAAGCAAAACCAACAGAGTTCAGCCACCTAAGCGTGGTGGACAAATCAGGTGAGGAAAAAATTCCAGAAAATAAAACAATTGCTGAAATCATCAAAAAATCCACCCAAGATAAAAAATATTATGTGATTTATAATGGCCCCATGAAAGGAGTATATGATGCCTGGGAAAAAGCAGCACCATTTACACATCAATCAAGGATAATTCATAAAGGAGGGTTTTTAACACTAGAAGAAGCAAAGGAATCCTTCAGAGAATATGAAGCTCTTCATCCAGAGCAAACCCTAAAAAGAGCAGATAAAGCTCCAATTCAAACCTAGAGAACAGGGATAATAAGAAACATTCCTTCAAGGGCTGAGATCAAGGAAAAGAAAAGGGTCTGTAGATCAAATCTCAGAGAAACCCTTAACATAGTCCTGAATTGGACTGAAGAAAAGAGGGCAATCTTGGGATATTATCCTATTGCCAAAGAACAGCTAACAAAGCTGGTTATATTTCCAGAGGCTTCCCCATCTGACACCTATCAGTTTTTCCAGTATGGATTAATTGATACAATTTTAATTTTTAATGATTTGAAAATTATTAGTGAGTTTTCTGCAGGATTCGTTGATGCAGTAAAGAGATTTAAAAATATGATTGACAACGTAAATCCAAGGGATATATCCCTAAAATTTACGAATAGTCAACCTATTTTTAATGAAGAAGAAGAAGAATGCTTGGTTCCAGCACATCAAGTAATCTTCATGTCCGTCTTCCCAGGAAATTTTCAACCAATTGATCAAGTTCAGGATTTAACAATCTACAGTCATGAAGGAAGACTAGCCAGCACACTAGCAAGGGTCTTCGAAAGAACTCAAAAGATAACAAGGGAATCTCGCACAAGAATCAATTATAAAAGCAGAAATACTTTACTTGTGTCCAGTAAAAAGAATGAAATTGAAGAAAGAGAGATGAGACTCTTAGTGGAATTTGAATCAGCATTCTACAACTTATCTGGACTCTTAGAAAAGCTCTCCGAAGGGATAAAGAGGAATCTCTGCTATTTGATAAAAGACAGAGAAGACCACAAGTGCCAGCTATGTGTCTCAGAGTTATCTGAAGAAAGCAATAATGAAACGGAATCAACCCACATGATAAAGGAAGAAGACAACGCATCTGAAGGTCACATGATAAAGGAAGAAGACAGCACATCTGAAGCATCTCTCAACATTATTGCATAGTAACGTAAGCGCTTAGGTCATAGAGCACCAACGATGTAGCTGGTGCAAGATAATAAACAATGACGTAAGCAATGACGTCATAAGAAGGGTAAGGATGAGAATTGTCCATCAGACCCAACCATTATAAATAGATTGCTTAAGGCAATTGTAGAAGGCATCAAACAATAGAAAGCAGGAGGCTAAGAGTACTCATATGCTAGGAGAGCAAAGAGGAAGCTGCCGAGGCGATTCTATAGTTTGAAGAATAATTCCCTTAGGAAAAACCAATTCTAAACTCCCCTCTGGAGTTAGTATCTACAATCTCCCCTCTGGAGATAAAAACATCTTATGTAAAATATTCTAAATAAAGAAAGTTTTTCTCCAGAAAGGTACGCTTTTATCTTAATCTCATAGTTATGAATTATTTAGAAAGTTTAGAATTAACGGAAGAATCTGATTATTATAGATTCTCTGCCTTATTAGATAATGAAAAACAGGCTGTTCTAAAAACAGAATTAAATCTCAAATCAAATGAAAATTTTAATAAACAAAATCTTTTAAAAGAAGTTTTTACTATGGAAAAATTCAACTTGAAGCCCCTATAAAGATAAAATCTGCTAATGGAGAACTTGAAATAGCTTTGATAAATGATGAAGAATTGAGTAAACAGATTGAGAAAATTAAGGATCAACAAAAAAGATCTAAAATTGGATGGATTCATATTAGTACTATACAAGTCTTAATCAAATCTACATATATGAAAGGAATTAATTCACCAATAAGCTTAGCAATCTGTGACAAAAGAATTATTGATGACCCAATAGATCAAATAATTGGAATTGTTCATGGAAACTTGGCAAACGTAAATGTTAAATTCAATGCCCATCTTGGATATGCTATACCTTTATCAACTGAAAATCTTGGAAGATCTATAAGTTTGGCTTATAGATTTCACAGAAAAAATCTAATGGAACAAGACGATGAACCATTTTCAATTACATATGCAATAAATTATGCTTTAACAAATAGCCATCATAGTATAATATTTAAAAACAGAGAAAGAATTTATGTCGATGAATTATTTCAGAAAATTGTAAAAACAGAAATACCAAAATATAAAGCTATTGAAAACCCAGTTCTTTTACTAAAAGAACCATCAGGAAAATTAGTTTCATCAAATTTTCAAATAAGAGAATCCAAAATTAATAGCGCTTTAAGTTTATCTAAGTTAAAGATTAAAGAAGAAAATTCTGAAATAAAAGAATTAACAAAAAAGGTCGAAAAATTAAATGAAACCCTAAACACTAAGTTATGACAATAAATAAAGAGAAAATATATGTAACCTATCAAGACAAGAAACAAGAGCTCTTTGAAAGAGAAAATCGGTTGAATTATTTACAGTTTTCTAAAATAAATCAAAGAGCATTTGAAGCTCTAAAAATAATCTATGACAAATTGAATGGAGAAGTTAAAGAGTTAGAAAAATTAATAGAATCTCTAGAAAATAGTGATGAATCGATGATAGAATTTGCAGAAATCCTAAGATAAATAATGAAGTATACAAAGATTGAAAAACCAGAAAATAAAATAAAAAGAAAAAGGGCGAAAAAATTAAAAAGTAAAATAAAGGAGTATAAAAGGGAATTAAATAATCTTCAGTTCGAAATTAATGACCTTATAATAAAAAGGATAGAAATAAGAACAAATATAAATAAGTTGGAGCTAAACTTAAAAAATTTATAAATGCCTGGAACACCATATTATGACTTAAAAGAATTAAAGCTGTTGAAAGAAAAAATGGAGAATGAAGTTGAAAAATTAAAAAGACATTTAGAAACAACAGAAAGTATAGAAATAAAAGAAGTTTTGGAGGATTTGAAAAATTTTATCAAAGAAAAAGACAAACAGATAAACGATTTTATATATAATAATCAATGCAAAAAAGAATATTATAAACTAAAACAAGATTGAAAAACTATAAAAATAAAATCAGAATTAGTAATAGACATGCTCAATATTTTACCACCAACCAAATCTATACAAATTATAAATTTATTCGAAACAAAATATGAAGAGTTGACTTTAAAATTTGGTATCAGAGCCAAGTTAACGATTAAGGGTAACACTTTCTCTTTAAGCAACACTTTTAGTGATACGTTTAAAAAAAAAAAAAAATCAGTTACCAAATGTCCACAATTAATTGGTAAACTTTTTTGTAGTCACCATAGGTACAATAAGATAATAGGTACCATAGAAGGCACCTATATATATATGGAAGTCTTATAAGGATTGCTTAGAGATAAAGAAAACTACAGCAGCAGTATGAACTGATCTTGAAGAAAACAAAATCTATCATTCCACTATCAGAATCTTGGAGAACGAGAAACCAATGGATCTTTAGACTATAAGACTGAATATTACTCAAAGACTAACAATTAACAATTGAAAATACATGTTTATCACAATTTCAAACACAAGAGCCTACTTATATATACATGAGATCAACATAACTCTGCAGAAGTTACCAGAGTTAGTTAAGGACTTCTACTTCTTGATACTTTCTTGATCTACACACTTGTCGTCAGCTTTAATACCCTCTCCCTCAAGTTCAAGTTGGATTTTGGAACATTCCTGAGCTTGAGTTTAAGTCTCTCAAAGCTAAGGTTGTTGATGATAAAGGCTTTGTCAAAATATCAACAATTCGTTCAACTCCATAAATAATGTGCACCACTTGCAAGCTCTTGTTTTGAACTTTTTCTCTTACAAATTGAATGTCTAGCTGAACATGTTTTGTTTTATCATGAAGTACTGTATTCCATTAATAGAACAGTACTCAAGTTATCAAAGAATATAGTTGGAGCAGTGGACAACTTTATATTCAACTTATGTAAGAGATTCTTCACCCAAGTGATTTTTGCTTCACACACTGCAAGGCTACGAAATTCTACTTCGGTGGAAGACTCTGGAATGATAGTTTGCTTCCTACAAGACCATGAAGTTAAATTAGTACCAAGATGAACACAGTAATCTGAAACTGACCTCCTATCCTCCAAGTTCCCAGTCCAATCCGAATTGCAAAGCTTAAATCTGGTCTTATAATAGTGACATATTAAAGGGTACCAACCACAGACCTAAAGGGTTATGGATCATCAAATTTTTCTGATCCAGTAGAGAGTAATTACAAAGAAGAAATCATACGGGTGGGCATAACATTTGCTTCACTCATACCCAACTTTGATAGGAGATACTTAATTTTTTTTTGTCTGTGATAAGTACAGCTGTCCAGTATCTAATCTATGGACCAAAATACCAAGAAAACATGACAATGATCCCATAGGGTCATTACCTGTTATTATTACATCATCTACATAACAAAGAACATATAACACATAATTTGGATCTTGTTTGACAAAGAGAGGTGTCAGATTTTGCAAATTATCACTTAATTTTAAGAAGGTTTAATTATTTTTGTAGGTTCCTATAGTTTTATCAAATTTTTAATTATGTTTTTATATTTTTTTTCTTTTCAGTTAGGTCTTATACCATAACAGATTTTGTAATTGAGTCCTTATCGTGTTAAAAATATTGAAATTAACAGAATATTCTGTTAAACAAAATAAATATACCTAACACTACTTGAATGAATATTATATTTTGTTTATCAGAATATTCAGTTGATTCTAATATTTTTGTGACCACACGAACTTAATTACAAAATTTCATATGGTATAAGGACCCAATCGAAAAAAAATATATGAAGTTAACTAAAAATTCGGTGAAACTATAAAGACTAACAGAATAATTAAACCTTTTAAGAATCACTCTCTTGGAACTGTTTTAATCCATAGAGAGATTTATTTAACTTTTATACATGAGTTTCAGCATCTTGAGTAAAGCCAGCAGGTTAATACATATAAATTGTTTCACTTAAATCTCCATTCAATAATGTATTATTGAAGTCAAATTGCCTAATATCCCAATTGTTAGATAAAGTTATACTAAGAATGATTCTAATAGTTATAGATCCAATTGCAGGAGAGAAAACATGTTCAAAATCAAGGCCTTCAGATCCATGAAAGGCTTGTGCACCAATCTGGCATTATATTTTTTAACCTTAACATTGTGAGGACTTTTAATGGTAAAGATCTATTTACGTCCAAGAATTTTAGCATTTTCAGGTTTTGGCACAAGATTCTATGTCTTAGTTCTAGTTAAAGCATTAAATTCCTCAAGCATGGCTTCTTTGCAGCAATGAGGAATTGTTAATGCAGTAGTAGCAGATTTAGGAGGAAGCTCAGTTGGTTGTTCATGACAAACACTAGTAGTGAGAGCTTTTGGTTTTAGATGACCAATTATAGACCAAATTTGGTTTTAGATGATGACAAGAATATTGAAGAATCTGGAGTCACATGATGTGAAACTCCAATATTAGGATACCAACTTGAAAGCCACAGAAGATAGGATAGCCATGAATGTAGTTGGGTGGTGAAATGATGGTGTAGGAGGTGGAGGTGTGGTTGTAGAGTTGATGTTTAGTGTAGAAGTATAGGTGTTGACAGATTTTGCATACTGAGAAGTTTGTAAAACTTGTGTAAGATGGAGGAGGAATCGATGGATTAAATTGATTGAAGCAGTGACAAGCAGTGTGACAAAAAACGGCCACAAACTTGGCACTAAGGCCAAGAGAATTAAGAAAAAACTGCCTCCATGATTAAATCTTCTTGAGAGTTCCTCCTCTATCCCTTCTTCCAGAGAATCCTCTGCCAGGATTTGGTAATGCAGGGAAGGAGCTTTGTGTAAAGTTAGCTTGGATCATAAAGGAATCTGTCTTTCAAAACTTTTCTAACATATCCTCAAAATCATAATTTGTGTTTCAACCTCACAAAGACTAAACAATTCACGTTTTGAATTCACCATGTGTATGAGCATTTGGTGATCCTCATTCAAACTTTCAAAGAGTGCATTAACATGTTCTTCAACTGTAAGGGGTGATTCCAAAGCTGCTAAAGAATCTGCTATGTCTTTTATCTTAAAATTGTAGCCAGATGTCGACAAACCTTGTTCTTGATAGTCTTGATTTGTGTCGAGTTGCTTGACATGGTATTTGGTAGATTGAGCAAAGTAATCTTCAATTTAGTCCCAAATTTCATGGCTGAAAGAGATTTCAACCATTTTGTTTTTAAATTCTGCATTCATAGAAGCCAAGAACTAGGATTGCATATTGTAGTTATCTTGGAATCACTGTTTATATCAATAAGATTCAACACCATTTTGTTGATCCTTAGGGCTTGCAAATCTTGGAGGAGCTCGATCTTTCTATATATGATCCCCCAAGTCTTGACCTCGATTTTAACTGCAATTTCTTATTGTTTCACGTTAATTTTGTGATTGCTTTCACCAAGCTTGTCACTGATAGGGTTGAAAGGACGAGAATTGAAGAACTGAGGTAGGAAAGAAAAGTTGTTGGGGCTACTCACAACATTATGATAAGCTGAAGAATTGCCAGAATCTGAATCTATAGAATGCTCAGGAGTAGTGTTGCATGATGAATCATCCATGACTATGATAACCGTGAGAAGAAAACTGCAGCAACAATATGAACTGATCTTGAAGAAACTGAATCATTCCACTATCAAAATCTTGGAGAATAAGAAACCAATGGATCTTAACAGTATAAGACTGAATATTACTCAATTACTGACAATTAATAATTGAATACAAGTCTACCACAATTTCAAACACAAGAGCCTACTTATATATACAATATGAAGAGACCAACATATTTCTGTAGGAGCTACCAGAGTTGGTTAAGGACTTCTAACTACTTCTTGATGCTTTCTTGATCTGCACACGTATTACTTTCTTGAAGGAGTGGAAGAACGTGAGAAGCTGGAATTGGGAGGCAAAATAGTGGCAGTGAAGGTGATATGACCAAAAACGAAACGATGAAAAAGGGGCAAGCTGATGCAGGAGGAGGTTTAGAGTCACTACAATATTTTTTGTCTAAGACAATCCTTATTTGGGACAACACTTGAAAAAAATTGCCTTAAATAGGCAAAAATAACATTTACTAGGAATTTCATTTGAACATGGTAAGGAACAATATATTAATTTGTGGTTTCGGATAGGATTGTTGATTCAACTTGCTATTTGGTCACAGGTGAATATGGTTGGACAACAAACATGGAGGGGGTTATGCAGGATCAAGCCTTGAGAGATAATGGCATGACCGACTACATGTCTAGCAAGAAGACTATGGAGATCAACCCTAACAATAGCATTATGGAAGAACTGAGGAAGAGAACGGAAACTGATGAACTGGAGAAGAGAACAAAGAAGCCAGAAGAAAAAACATGTATTCTTTTAGCAGTTCATGAGAAAATTTATTTTTTTGTTAGTTAGTTACGTGTATTTTGATTTGAATTGACAACTGCAAATGTGTAATTACAATTTATTTATTTAGTTGGATTTAAAATAATTTTTTAATTTAATATATATGCAATATATTAACTTTTTTTTATTCATTAAATTTAGTTTAAATAACTAAATTTTATTAGAATGTTGTATATATCTTTTTAAAAAAATATTTTTAAATAAATTTAGATAAATATTGCTTTAGATATCTAAAAAGGCAATATAAAAAAACTGTTTTAGGTATTAAAAAAGGATTTTTTTATTTTAATATGAAAGTGTGAAGAGAATTTTAGGTTAATGTTACAAAAAATAGAATTTTACAGTGTTTTGGGGACGTTGTCCTGTACAAGCACAATACGCAGAATACGTATTGTACTGACAATATGCAAACTGTGTATTTACAATACACAGACTGTGTATTGTAATTTAATATTAAAATAATATAATATGCAGTCTGTGTATTGTCTTTATAAATTAAAAAAAATTTGATCTCACAATTCGAACTCTGCGAATTCTATAGTCCCCAGAATTTTGTAAAGCACCATAATTTCTAATATTAAAAGATTACACCAATTTTTATCCAATATCCAAAAAAATTAACCATTAAAAAAGACAATATTTCGCATATATTTTTATATTAGCTAAAGGACAATTCGTAAAAAGTGTTGCAATAAAATAGTTTGTTAGGCGTTGCTTTTGAAAATTTTAAGACAATCTTTATTCAAAGTTGTTTTATATAAAAGAAAAGACAACATTTTTTAAAAATTACTACGAAAAGGATTTTATTCGATGCAAAAAAAAAATATTGTCTTAGATTAAAAGTAACGATAATATAGTCAACTCTCAAATGTTAAGTTTGGTCGACATACCCCAAATGCTACCTTTGGTCGACAAACGTTGCTTTTGATTAAAAACATCACTTTTTTATGTATTTAGACAATATTTTTAAAGGATTGTCTCAAAACTCCCAACCTAAATTTGTTATAATGGGTGCCGATGAAAGAGATAAGAGTGAAGGTTTGAGTATTCTGCAAAGTGAAGAGGGGACATAGTTATTTTGGACACTAGATAAAGTTGCTATCGAATTATTTTTCAACGCAAAATAAATCTAAGGAAATAAATTTTTCTAACATATAGTTGAATAAAGATATTAGTCAATTTACAAATGGAAGATGCATGCAGACTTTCCACAACAAGTAACATATACTCCTCCAAACTAATTAAGCTTGAACTTATTCTTAATCATTTCTCTCATCAAATATATGTGTGTTTTTATTAATGAACAAATTAAAATAATTGAGTTATTGATAAGGATCTAAGATAAACCAAAATAAAAAAATAAATTAAATTGAATGAAATAAAATTATTCTACTTATTATCTATTTTTTTTAATAATTTGTGCAATTTTATTTGCATGCTATAATTCCATCGTAAAATTTAAAAGTGTACATGGGTCGAGTAAAGTCGGGTTCGTCTTGATCCAGACTCGACCCTAAATAATAATCGAGATTATTTTTGAGATTTTTACTCGACTTTAAATCCGATGAAATTTTACTACTTTCGTGTTACACTAAAATTGGATCTAAACCGATGAAATCCAGGTCTTGATAAATTTTATATCAAAAAATTATGATGCACTATACTTATTTATAAAGGAAAAAAAAACATACTAGTTATCGAAAAAGTTGATATTTATATTTAAATTTGAATTTGTCCATAAATTCTAATTTTATACTTCTTTTATCTATTTTATAATTTAACAAATATGATTAAAAATAAATAATAAGTTTATAATTAATATAACATGATATTAAAATTAACTTAAAGCATATATATCTTGTTTAGTCCCTTTAAGGTGCACATAGATCGAATAAAATCGAATTTGTTTTTATCTAGATCCTGTCCTAAATAATGATCAGATCTATTTTTGATACCTTTATCCGATTTTAGATCTGGTAAAATCACAACAAATTAACTTCTAAAGTATTCAAATTCAGACTAAACCTTCGAATAAGACGAGACCATATACACCCTTAGTAAAACCATGGAAAAATTTTCATTTATCAAAACTTGATTGCTCTAATAATAATAATTTAAAAGATATTTATACTCTCTAAATTAGGTTAAAAAGAAATCCAAGTCCATCATTATATAAAGGCTAATTTATTTACCAAATAAAATTATATTAAATATTTGAAATTAAATCATTGATATCACAAATGATTCTGGTGCTTGATTCTGCAACTACGATTTTCTTGAATCTTGCTGCATTCCAAGAGGTCTCAAGCTCACTAGTATGCTGCTATGCTGCATATCAAAAAAAAAAAAAGGATAATAGAGTTGCAGAAAGTCTTGCCAATAAGTTATACGTGCTTTAATAAATATTCGTGATATAAAAAATATAAATATTATTTAATAGTTATTAATTTATATTTTTAAATATTAAAATATTAAATTTAATATCATATATTTTAATTTTATTTATTTAATTATTATATTAAATTTTATGTTTGTAAATTTAAAGTGTTTTTATTTTAATTCAATAAAAATTTATAAATATCTTTTAAATTATTATAATCAGCATAGAGAAATTAAAGAGCTAAAAAAAATCTTTTTTAAATTTTATGATAAAATTATAATGTGAATAAGTAAAGTTGAATAATTTTTTTTAGTTGTATTTAAAATTAGATATATAGAAAGTTGAGTGTTTTTCTTTGATTTAATTTTTATATTATATATAGTGTTGACAAGTTAAATTAAGCAAGTCTCTTTTTTATCAAAAAATTAAATAAAAATACAATAAATTTTGTTTATTCAATTTTAATTTATTTTTTTTATTTTTATTTCAATTTTAATTTATTTTTTATCTAATTTTAATCTTTATATTTTTTTATCTTTTATTTTTTATCATTTAATATCAAATTTTAGATATTAAATTAATTCTTGTTAATTTATGTTTGTTCTTTTTTATTCTACTAAAAAAATTATACGTCTTTTTCATTTGTTTTTCCTGTGTTCTTGAATATTAAAAGAAAATTACAAAAAACGACTCACACCTTCGTAAGTTTTATTTAATGTTCTGAAAATCAGACTAGATTGACCGATTGGACCAGTTCAACTGAAAACCGGCATGAAAAATGGTCTTCCTCCTAAAACCATCATTTTCAAAATCACTGAAAACCGTTGAACCGGCCAGTAATCGGTCGGTTGGACCGGATCGAAAATCGACCGATTCTTAAGAAACGACGTCATTTTCATTTTTTTTAAATAAACCCCCCATGCGAGTCCCTCACCCGCATAACCCCCCCCCCCACCCCCACACACACCAAACACCCACACACTCAAGCTCTAAGGTTCCCCAAACGGAAAAACCTAAAATCCAGCTTCGTCAATGGAACTACCGTCGCCGTCCGTGGTTGTCGGCGTCTCCGCTGCCTCCTCCTTCCCCTGTCCCAAATCCATACGGCCAGACCTTCTCTTCTAGGCTTTCTAGCTCGGCACGTCGTCCTGTCTTCGTCGGTAACTTCGCTATTCAAAGCTTTCAGCTGCTGCACCATCGTGTCACCATCGTCCTCCTGCTGTCAGTAGAAGGTTAGTGAATTTGTTTTTGATTTTGAGTTGTCAAACCCAAAAAATCCTAAGCTGCTTGAGGTTTTTTGGTTGTTTCCAATCCAGCACAGCCTTAGATGAGAGCGAAAGTGACCCTTGGATTTCTTTTTCCCCTGTTTCAATCAGCTTTTCATTTTTTTTTAAATTTGTGTGTTGGTCTTTTGTTATTCAGCTTGTGAAGTTGTGATTGCTTTTAAGCATATATCGTAGATTCAAAGTTGTAGTACTTTGATGAAAATTCTGAATGGATATCAAAAGCTTATTACAAGGGACCCATAATCGCGAATCGTGATGGTGACTATTTGAATATTAGTTCATCCTTTATCATACCCTATATTTGTGATAATAATTATATTTGATTCGATTATTCGGTTGCAGCTCATTTCGTCGACATGTTTCTCATATTTTTATTTTATTAAAGAAATTTGAGCTAATTTGATTTTAATCTTCACATTATCGGAATAATAACGAAATTTGAGCTAATTTGATTTTATAATAAGATTCTAATTTTTTGTTTCTGAAATTTTAATTGAATTAAATCCATTTAGTCAAATATTCAAGTTGTAGCAGCACTCCATTTGTAATTCCTGGTTGCTGGTGCAGGTTTAATGTCATAACTGATTTGGAATGTTTTATAATGTACAATGTTTGTTGTTGTTTTGTAGTTGCTGTTTTGTAATTGCTGGTTATAGGTTTAGTGTGATTATTGGTTATAATGTTTTGTAATGTTTGGTGCTGAAGGCTGATTGTTGAGTTCAGATATAGTTGTTTATTTTGACTTGGGTAAAGAGACTTATGGTCATTTTTTCCTGCCTTGTACCAATTCAGATGATTATTTTCAGAGGATGGGCATTTATTTATGTATCTTGAGAAACTGTTTCTGTTTGTTATGAGCACTTAGTTTCACCATGAAAGCTTAGTTTCACCAAATGGTCTTCAAAGCAACTCATCCAAAATGCTACTGCACAAATCCAAGTCTATTGTCTCTTAAAACCTGCATGCTCCTTCATTTGGTGAAACCTTTCTAGCACTAGTCCACTACCAACTTTGTTATTAATAATGTTATCACATTTGTTTATCCAAATACTATGTTTATCTTTTTCAGTTTGATTTATGATAATTCATTTGATATTCTTCCTATTTTTGTGAGATATTTTTTTTAACATTTTAAGTACTGATGAAAAAATGTACTTGTTTGGTATCATGCTTTCATCTGACAATTTTGTATTTACTATTTAAAAAAAAAAAGAAAATCAGTAATTCACCACTCCATTGAAAAAATTTTATAGAGTAATTCACTACTCCATTGGAAAAACTTCATACTACCCTATACCCTCAACTTAATACTTGCATATTTATAATTTATTTATTATTTTATTTTAAAACGGTTTTTTCGGTTGAATTACCGGTTGAACCAGTTAAACCAATAAACCAATAAATCAATGACTAAAACGGTTTGATGACCGATCTGGTTCTCAGAACCTTGCTCTTACTAGCTTTGTTCCTACTTCCTGATAATTGCCTTTTGTCTCTTCAGTTTATTGTTTTTTCCCTTTTAATAATCTCTTTTCCTCATTTATTTGTTGTTCCTTTCTTTTCTTTTCTTTTTTTTGGAATAGAGCTTTATATTTAAGTAAAATATTTAACTAAGTCTAACTAAGTTATTATAACAACTTTTCAAATCGCATGCCTCTTCCTCCATTTCCTTCTCCTTCTTCTTCTTATTATTATTATTCTTTTTTTTTCAAATTCATGCATGATCTTTTCTTCCTTCTTCTTCTTCTTTTTTTAAATTTGCACACGCAAGTTCTTTTTCTCTCTTCCTCTTCCTCGTCCTCCTCTTCCTTTTCCAATATTGCATCTTCTTCTTTTTCTTTTCCTTTTTCATTATCGTCATCACCAATAACACCAAAATCTTTTGCTAACATCTTTATTATTTTTGATTTTCTATGATGCCATCATTAAATAATTTTGGTTCATTCTTAGTTTATTTTGATTCATTTATGTGTTAATTGAAGTTCAATTTTTGACCAAATTTTTTATTCTTTAAGTAATTTTTAACTGTTTGTTTAAATCTGAATCGAATTCGGTTCATTTGTGAATTGAGTTAGGTTCACTTGATACTACTTTTAAGTATTCACCAAATATGATATTTTTTAAGAAATTCGGTTCATCTCTTAGTTTAATTGAGTTCATTTGCATGTAGAAATAAATTGAAATGTATTTTTTTTGCTGATTGAATGTTTCACTTTTTATTCAAATTTGAACCGAATTCGATTCATTTGTGAATTGAGTTAGGTTCACTTGATACTATGTTACTTCTTAAAAAATTTGGTTCATCTCTTAATTTAGTTGAGTTCATTTGTATGCAAAAATGAATTGAATGTTTATCACTCACTACAAGAAAAAAGGCCTGTCGGCACACGTTTTTCTTGCCACGCTTTTAAAGCGTGCCCAAAAGTGGTCTACGGACACGCTTTTGCGAGGGTGGCCACTGATTTGTGATTTGGCCACGCTTTTTTTGACACGCTTGAAAAGCGTACCCATAGAAAGAAATTGGCACGCTTTTATGAGAGTGCCCACTGATTTGATATTTGACCACGTTTTTTTACCACGCTTGAAAAACGTGGCCATAGAAAAAAATCGACACGCTTGAAAAGCGTGGCTATCCTGTGTTTAATATGACACCGTACAAAAACGTGCCAATAGAGTTCCCTCCCCTGTTATCACAGTTTTTTAATTTTTTTTTTTTTTTGAGAAACCCCCTCCCAAACTACGCCATTTTGACTCCAATTTCCTCTCCTCCCAAAATTTCCCAATCCCCCTCCCCCAAATTCCACATTCATTCATAACCCTAACCATCGAGCCCTAACCCTCGTTCTCTTCACACGTGACCCTTCCATGGAGCCTTCTTCCTAACCCCATTTCCCAACCCATCCATGGAGCCTAACCCTCTCTCCTAGCCATGCACTTTCCTCCCCTCACGCACGACGCCACCCTGACCAGCAACTGTCACCACACACCAGCCTCAGAGACACCTCGGCCCTCAACGAAACTCCTCAGTTGATGATGGACGAGTGACGACTGATCCTCAGAGATACCATCTTCTTGGTGACTACTGACGCTTTTCTGCTCAGTCTGGTCACCTTCTTCATCTCTGTTAGCTTCGCCACTTCTTCTCTGCTCTCTTCTTTGATCGTCCTCTTCTTCTCTTCTCAGGTAAATAATTAATTATTATAATGAATTGATATTCTGATTAGAGAATAAGGATTTTGATAATCAGAACTTCTGACTAGGGGTAAAAGTGTTGATTATTAGAACTTCTGATTAGGGATGTTATTTTTTATTATCAAAACTTTTGAATATTAAGGCGGTTGATTATTGTTTTGTGTAGTATTTTTTTTAACTTCACTATAGTCCTCATGTTATTAATGTAGTTGAATTAGTTTCTACTGTAAAGATATTTTTAGTTGCTCACTATCTGAAGTTAAAGTCTTCTATCCAAAAAATATATCTGAAGTTAAGGTATTCATGTTCTAGTGTTCTAATAGATCCTGTAAATTTCACTACAATGATTATGGCACTTCAGTAAATTTGGTAAATAATTTCTCCCTCAAGTATGGTAGCAAAAGAGCATATGTATTCATGTTGCATAACTTTATTAGTTCACATGGTATTTGGAATTATTAATAGTGTTTTGTCGTTTAGCATAAAATTTTTCTTTGTTTAGGGTTTATGATTTCAGTTCATCTCTAGGTTCATAGTTTTTGCTAAATGATCTTGAAGACGTTACTTCATGACTTGCATTTAATTATTGCAGGTGGTTCACTATTTCTATTTGATGGAACGGTTTTGAGATACTTCAGAAAGGATGGGCATAATTGGAGAATGAGAAAACATGGAAAAACCGTGAAAGAAGCTCATGAAAAATTGAAGGTAAGCTTTAAAGTTTCTTGAGTTCTGAGTTTGTGTATAATCAAGTCTTTTTATCCTCAAATAATTATATGATGCAGGGGTTGTGGCATTTTTCAATCAAATTTAGGTAGGAAGTGTTGACGTGTTGCATTGCTACTATGCCCATGGTGAAAAAAATGAAAAATTTCAGAGACGAAGCTATTGGATGCTGGAACTGTGAGTATTATGAAAATTGCTGTCATATTTCACCTTTATTTGTTTATTTATTTATTTATTCGAATGGCTTTTCCTTGAAAGGTTCAGAAAACCTTATCACCTTTATTGAGGTAAGTGAGAGGACACAATGGGGGTTTTCATGGAGGGAAAATTCTGTGACTATATAGTTGTCTTTTTTTTTTTTAAATCAGAAGGCCATTAGTTTTTGGTTTTTGGGTGCCATCTCAGTTCAATGTACATTCTTTTATGTTCCTCTCTGCATGGTTGAATGGTTAGTGATCTAAATTTTCTGCATCAAACGTAAGTGTTGGATTTGAATTTGTCAAAATATTGATATCACACATGTTACGACATTTGAAACCATAACAAGGACCTCCTTCTCTCCTATCCTTGACTCAGCATCTCAGCCATCAATGGCTTGCTTTGTTCTGTGTTGGTTCACTAATGATGAAGGCTTCACTTCATTGTAATATAAAGTAAAGGAACTCACTATTGGAGTTGCAATTTGATTTTGATGGTGAATTGTGAGAGAAGTTTTCTGCATGTCTTGTCCATCAGAATTCACCTCAGTTGAAGTCTTAACTCATGATCATTGTTTCTTCAAATTTGTCACTGCTCTATTTTACAAGTTTTTCCTTCCAATTATTATTTTTTTTGTTCCTGTATCATGTGACTGCTTTTCCTGCATAGTTCTCTTTCGCAAGCATTTGGATTGGATGAGGAGTGATTGATGGTTTGGGTGGGGGCTTATTGGCCGCATTGTGTGACTTTCAACTATAGAACTTTGCATCATTCACTATAGATTTGACTAACTAGTACTGCTTGTTCTATCTTATCCATCATCCTAGGTTCACTGGAATGTAATTTGGCTAATTATTTCTGTTTTGATGAACATCATTTCCTTGTAAAAAGATCCATGCTTTTGGGGGTATGTTTTACTGTTTTATGCAGTGATTGTATACAATGCTGACATTTTGTGTTTTGGTTTTTTCTAGGATTTTAATTTGCAGGATATCTAAGTTTTGGTATTTACAGCTACCATGGAAAATAGGCAAGAAAATTTGTTTCCCCCATCCTTGCCTAACCAACAACTGCTGTTCTTTGATGAGGAACTATGGCTGATGGCTGAAGAAAGGGCCCAAGAGATACTATGTACTATTCAACCAAATTTAATTTCTGAGGTGACTAGAAAGAAGATTATTGAATATGTTTGGAGGCTGATTAGAGGTTACTATGGAGCAGAGGTTAGAATATTTTGATCCAATTTGCATATTTATAATTTCCATTGGTGCAACATTGGCTTTCTCTTTTAATCTGTTGCATTTGTGTCTGCCTAATCATGCATTGAATATTCTTTGAAGTCTGTTTTGTTTTATGGATGATTGGTTGGTTGGTACCTATATATCCCTTTTTGGTTTTCCTATCTTTCTCTTCCTTTCAAGAGCAGTTAGATTCTAGTATGATTTTACTACCCTAAGAAGCCATATTACATTATTTTTCTTAATGGATTATTGTTATTAGGGTACAGCAATCTTGTTTTTTTCTCCTGTATGCCACAGTCTTAATTTATATGACTAAATTGATTTCCTTCAAAATCTAAAATAGACTTTATCCATGGAAGATGAAAGTTATCATTTCCAATTTAAGTCTAGTGATCAATATGATCCTATTTTCTTCAACCTTCAATGTGATGCATTCAGTTCGCTTTACACATTGAACTTCCTCAATTAAAGAAATTCACCATTGTCCCCTATCAGCTGAAAGTTTGAATGCGCATCTTCACTTCCTTGGACCATTTGTTGTCTTGGGGATTGGACACCAATCTCTTAAAATCATTTGCCTTCAATTCAAACATCGATGATTTTCTTAACCTTGTTTCTGGTTCTAGTTGATGCGTCATTACTTCTAATTTTAAAAGCCTGGACTTTTAATTGCTAATAACAAGTTCATTTATTCATGAATATGCATTATACCAATTTTATAGCATTGGCCATATATGAATGTTTTTCCCTTTTGTGGGCCATGTACAGGTCCTTCCATTTGGCTCAGTCCCGCTAAAAACTTATCTTCCGGATGGAGATATTGACTTGACAGCTCTCAGTCATGAAAAGGATGAGGAGGATTTGGCTAACATGGTATGCAGTATGCTCCAAAGTAAAGGCAATTCTGAATTCCAAGTGACAGACATACAACATATACGTGCAAAGGTTAAGGGCAAACTATCTTATTCTTTGTTGTCATTAGAACTTTGAAGTTAATGTTTGTTTTTCAAATGCTATCTTTGATTTTTTTAAAAACAAACTATAATATCGCAAACTCTCAATTTTACTAGAGTTGATTTTGATGTTTGGATGATGAACTGCAGGTCCAAGTTGTGAAATGCACGGTGAAAAATATTGTAGTTGACATCTCTTTCAATCAGATGGCTGGACTTTGTGCTATGCACTTTCTTGAGCAGGTGAAATCTAATTTGTGCTAATTCCCTACTATTCATGTTGTGTTCTTAATGCTATGGTTCTTTGAAATGATTGTTGCTGAACGTTTTTTTTTTAACCAAATCTGACTACAATTCATTTCTTTTTCCTGTTAATATGGTGACTTGCTAATTCTAGTTTTATATTTTTGTTAATATGGTGACTTGCTAATATTACATTACAATTTGCAATTCAGTGTAGTACGACTAATGTTTAGCTCAAGGAACTATCTTTTGTAGGTAAAAAAGTTCACAAATGTTTTAGAAACAATTATGTATGATCTAAGGGAAGGAAGTTTAAAAGAGTTAGAGGAAGGAGGAACAGCAAAGGAAATAGAATATAAGTTGTATTGTTTCTGTATTTTTTTTTCAGTTTTTAGTTTTGGAATTCGAACTCGAGATTTATTTTGTATTGAGTATTAGTTTTTAATGTATAAAACAATTATCGCAAAAATTATATATTACTAATTATTGTTTGATATATCTTGTACTAAAAATTGCATACTATATTTGTAGGTTTGGTAATAAAAAAGATTGAAAATTTATATTTTGCGGCGGTAAAGGTAAAAATAAGAAAAAGGTTTTTTTTTTCAAATTTTATAAGGCTATTGCCACGCTTTTAAAGCGTGGCCGTATCACTGGCTATCACCACACTTTAAAAAGTGTAGCCATATTTTTATTATCGGCACGTTTTTTAAGAGTACCCAAAACAAACATTCTGGGACATTTAAAAAGCGTGGTGATATGTACACTTTTCGGTACCTATAAGTTAAGACCTATGGCCATGCTTTTTAAGCGTGGCAAGAGATGAAAGCGTGACAACAAAAAAAGTGTGTCGATAGATCCACAAAAGCGTGGCGATAGAGTAATTGGCACGTTGGCGGATGTGACCCTTTCAAAAGCGTGCTGAAAGCACAAAAAGCGTGGTGAAAAGCTATCGGTACGCTTTTTTGCACTTTTCGGTACGCTCTTAAAGCGTGGCAGAAAGCTTATTTTCTTGTAGTGACTTTTTGTTCAAATCTGAACCAAATTCAGTTCATTTGTGAATTAAGTTAGATTCACTTGATACTACTATTAAGTATTCACCAAATCTAAACCAAATTTGGTTCATTTCTAGATCGAAATGAACTTCAGTTAAAAGGAGAAAAAGAGAAAACACACCAACAACAGCAATAATAAAAGAATGACGATTGAGAGAAAACACACGAAAAAGAAGAAGGAGGAAGGAGAAGAAGAAGAAGGAGAAAAGCTAAGAAGAAGAAAGAAGATCGCGAAGCCGAAGAGACGTTATTGAAACGTGTATGCGCGGGTATAATGAAAATAGTTTTTGTTGAGTTTGAGAGTATTTAATTGGACTTAGATACAAAAATGCTTAGATGTGTAATTGGGCTATTTTTTTTTTTTTTAATTGCCTTTCACTTTTATTGCTACCTTTACGTGTTTCTTCTTTGTTCATCATTGTTTTTCTACTTTTTTCCTTGTCATTCATTTAGACTATATTTGGTTGAAAAGAAAAAAATAGAGAGAAAGGAAATAGAAAAGAAAGGAAAGAAATTGAGAGAATTTTTATTTTTTTTAGATGTGTTTGGATGGAACGAAAATAAGAAAAAAAATATTATAAAAGACAATTTTACCTTTATATTATAAAATATATTGAAAAAAGTAAAAGAGTAGTATTAAAAGTAGAGAGAAAAAAAATTAGTTTTCTCTCCATTTTCTTTCTAATGTCGAAAAAAAAAATTGATGAGTCCTACCAATAATTTTTTTCCTCTCTAGTTTCTCTTCTCAACCAAACAATAAAAAATAATTTTTTTCTATTTTTTCTTTTTTTTATTTTCTCTTTAAACAAACATAGCCTTAGTTATTATCCTTATTATTATTATTATTATTATTATTATTATTATTATTATTATTATTATTATTATTATTATTATTTTTACTTTTTAAAATGGTATTGAGTTGAAAAAAAAGGAACCTTGAACAGTAGCGCTTTAGTTTTAAAAAAATGGCGTTAAGGAAAAAAAAACCTTTCAATGCCAAAAACACAAAAAAAATACCAAAAAAATATTGCAATGGTCTTTTCTGTATTTTTTTACATTATTTTTTTCTAGGAATGAATCATTTTAATACATATTTTAAATATTTGTAAAATAAAAAATTTAAGTATTATTTATTAGTTATTAGTTTATATTTGTAAGTATTATAATATTAAATTTAATATTATTATTTGATTTTATTTATTTAATTATTAGATTAGGTTTTATGTGTAGATTTAGGATTTTTTTAATTTAATTTAATAAAATATTATAAATATTTGTTAAACTATTCTAAATATTATAGAGAAATTAAAAGAATGTGAAAATACTTTTAATTTAATAATAAAATTATAGTATTAACAAGTAAAGTTGAGTACGTTTTTATATATTTAATTTTCAAATTATAGTACAGATAAATTAAATTGAATGAATCATTTTTTTGTCGTATTAAGAAATTAAATAAAAAATAAAATAATTTTTTTGTATTTAATTTTAATTTATTTTTTTATTTTTTATATTAAATATCAATTTATCTTTTTTATTTAATTTCAATCTTTGTCTTCTTAGCTTATTTATCCCTTATTTTAGTATCAATAAGGGTCATTAATTCTTTGCCTTCAGGTGTCCATATATATTTTTTCATATATTCTGTTGGAGATTAGAGAGTTATTGGTTAATGATGTCAGAGGAGATTCATTTCCTTGGTTGATAATGTAGTTATTTACTTATTTGTTTGGGTATTATTAGCCACTTATTTCAAAAAAAAAAAAAAAAAAAGAAGAAGAAGAGAAGTAGGAGGAAAATTAATTGAGGAGGAGAATGCATCTTTCAGTCACATTTTTTTTTTTATTTGTTTTCCCCAATTCCCGGAGATTTATGCTATTGCTTGAATTTTATTTATTGGAACCAGCATCAAGTGATTCAAGTCACTTAGCTTTCACTTTAAAGAAAAGAAAGCAATGTTTGGTTAACAACTTAACATGGTTAAAATGCACGTGTTAATTAAGAGAGAAATGGTGTTTAAATTAAATGATATTTTTTATTTATAAAATATATTTTTTTATACAACTAAAATAATATACTCTTTAATCCATTTAACTAAAATATATTTTCATAATCATTATAATTATATACATAAATTAATGATAATTATTTGATTGATTAAAATAATCATAATATAAAATAATTTAATTTGTAAAAAATATTTAATTTAAAATTTTTTAGGTATTACATGATTGATAATAAAATATTTAAAATAAATAAATATTATTATAATAATAAATATATTTTACGTTGTTATTGTTTAATTTAAATATTTTATCATTAATTTATAATATATAAAAATTTAAATTAAACGTTTTTTGATAACTTAAAATATTTTATATTACTATTATTATTATTATTATTATTATTTTAATCAATCAAACAATCATCACTAATTTATATCCAATCCTAATTCGTTTACACGAAGGATAGCACGGTTCTTAAAAAAAAAAAAAAAAGATAATATGGACTCTCTGATAATATTATTTTGAAATAACAAGATCCAGCTATTAAAAGAGCTTACACATAATACTATCAAAAATTAATTCTGTGGCAGTTTTATATATTATATATAATATGTGTGGGTTTTAAATTGTCATAAAATTCTATGTAGCAACAAGATCGACCAATCACTAGTTCACTACCACCACCTCTCTCATCTTTATTATTAAAACTTCTATTTCTACATACTATTTTTACCGTGTTACCGTATTTCATCATATTATCTTTTCTGTTTAAAAAAATAAAAAATATTATGTAATTTAATAGTTTTATATTTTTTTATTATATAATAAATTTATGTCTTAATTATTTAATTTATTAATATTTTTTATTTAACTAATTTAATATTATACCCTTACGTCTTTGTACTTTTTAAATTAATTTTTATATAATAGTTTTTATATTTATTTTTAAAAAAATCTTTTATTTTTTATATTAATATATTTAACATTAATATTATTATATTAATAATAATTTACGTAATTATATTTTGGTAATCACATTATGTACTTTAGATATTATTTTTTTGTAAAAAATATTCGTTTTTCTTCTAAATTTATGTTGTTAAAAGAAAAATTTTATAAAGATATCTTATATCTTGTATTCTATAAGGATACTGTGTCTTTCAAATAATTAATAATTTATAATTTATTTTTAAATTTTTAAAATTTTTGAAAGAATTAATTTTAATTAATATAATATGTGATCATTTTTACTTAAACACGCTATAAATTATTGATATTTTATAATTTTATAATGTACTATTAATATTGTTATATTTTTATGATATAATTATTATATTAAAAATAAAATTATGAAAAAAATTATAATTATATATATTTTTTAATAAATTTTTTAAAAAACTAACTCTAATAATTATATATTAATTATTTTTATAAAATAAAAAAATTATTTAAAATTTAACCCCTCCATATTAAAATTTTTGGATCCATATCTCTGCTACCAAAACTAGCTAACACCATGAATATCACTATTCTCTTGTCTCATCTGTTGATTTCAATGCCGTTTTTTAAAAGGTTTTTGTACTTTATTTTTTTATGACATTATTTTAAAGATAATTTTTTTTTCAAAATAATATGGTTAGGGATAATGTTGTTCATTTCTTTTTTTTTTAAGATTATATTGTGTCAGTTGTGTAAATAAATATGGACCAAATTAAGTATTAATTTTATTTTATAAATAAAAAAGAGAAGAGTATTATTTTATTGTGTCTGTTAAGAAAAGAGTGTGCCTTTCTCTCTGATTAAGAAATCAACGTAAAATAGATTCCATTAAGAATATTAACTTATATATTTTTAATATATTTTCAAAGAATTATATATATATATATATATATATATATATATATATATATATTATAGCTTCCTTTTTTAGGGGAAGAAAAGGGGGGGGGGGGGGGGAGCATCACAAGTCACTTTCTTTTTTAAAGAAAGGAGTGTTTGCATAACATGGGTAGGACACATCTTATTTAAGAAAGTAAAATGGCTCATTAAGAATTTTAATTTGAGAAAATGATTAATTTATTTTTATGTGTCTAAATGACAATTTTTTTATTTATAACATATATATATATATATATATATATATATATATAGTGATAATTATTTGGTTGATTTAAATAATAATCGAAATAATATAAAACATATATATGCTATTATTATTATTAAAATAATAAATTGTATTTATTTTTAATATCTTATCACATAATATAAATATTTTAACTTGTTACAAAATTATTTAGTTTACATTTCATATATTTTATGATTAATAATAAAATATTAATAAATATAATTACATATAAAACTATTAAATTATATAATATTTTTATTTATTTAAGCACATATCGTATGCATGGTATAGTTATTTAAAATCCCAAGGGGCTGATAGTCACTACTGGCACCACTTTGTATTCATCCCTACGATTAATGTAAGACGATGGAACATGCACAAATTCGCTTGTGGTCGCTGACGTAATGTTTCTAAGTTTGATCCAAGTTTGATGAGGTGATCTCTTTGACATTTTTACAACTCTGGTACCAAAATGCAATTGTTAATTAGTCACAAAAAACTATGAAATAATATTTGAAAATAATATCTGGATGAGAAATGTAGTATTGGAGAATTATAAATAAAAAAAAAAAACTTATCGACAAATTGGAGAGCATCCAAATATTTCTGTTGAAACAAGATTAAATACTTTAGCTCGAAAAGAATAGTAATATGAAATCATTTGTAGTATGAAAGAATGGTTCACGGTAATGTTTAGGAAATAATATTTAATGTTTTTTTATATAACATAATATCTATAATTGTATGTATATATATAATATTCGTAATTATATATTTATTATATTTAAAATTATATAATTATTTTAATAATAATTAATAAATATTTAAATAAGATTTAAACTGTTTGAGCTGATTTTTTATTATTTTTTAAACATTATTGAATCATAAATTAATGGTAATTATTGAGTTGATATGTTACATAATGATAATTGAGTGTAAGGAGCTGAGCTTGCTTGCGTAGCGGTTATCATTATCATGAACTTATTGCATACGTGGGTATTACCATCACTACCCAATTCAATTGCTTGTATATTCCTTTTTTGGATGTCTATTATACTTATGAAAATTTATAGAGGGCGAACTCTTAAACTAGCAAATTTAAACAACTCAATTTAATAATTAATTTTAAATTTTTTTTAAAAAATCAGAATTTGAATAATTAGAATTAATTAAATTTTAAATAATTAGGATTAGGTAAATTAACCACCCTAAATATTTTCTCTCACAACAATCATTTTTCTCCTCGCGTTGACCTTCTGTCGCCCAGATCGAGCCATCACCTTTGCAATGCGCCGTCTTCAGACATGCAGAATGCCGCTTCGCCTCATAGTGCATAACGCCGTTCACGCTGCTACTTCAAGGACAAATTGCGTCGGTTATGTGATCACACCCCTCCGGTCGAGCTGTTGTTTGTTGCGTCGATATGCCTCGCCGGTCGTTGTGTCTATTCACATAAATTGAAGAAAGCGATCATAAATATGACATACCACAAATTGCATTAAATAGAATTTCAAATCTAATATGAGAATTCATAAATTAAATGGGAAGATAAAGTAGTCAACGAAGGAGATAAATAAACTAGAATGCTAAGACAAATAAAAGTAGAAGAGAAACTAAATTAAAGGAACATTGAACCTGAATTTGAGAAGAAATTGAAAAGAAATCCTAAATTCTAAAACCTAGAGAGAGGCTCTCTAAAAACTACATCTAAAAACCTAAAATTGTGAATAATTAGAAGTCTCCGAAATCTCCACCCTGCAGCTTCTATTCTGTGTTCTCGGGCTTGGAACTGGGCCAAAATGGAGCCCAGAAATCGCCCCAGTGCTTTCTGCACTTTCTGCACGTGGCGCATGTCACGCTTACGCATCGATGGCTTCTTTGGGTATCACGCGTATGCGTCAGGTACGCACACGCGTTGCTCCTCGCTGGTTGTCTCCTTCAATTTCTTGTATTCCTTCCACTTTTGCATGCTTCCTTTCCATTCTCTAAGCCATTCCTGCCCTAGAAAATCTAAAATCACTTAACACACATATCACGGCATCGAATGGTAATAAGAGAGTATTAAAATTAGCAAATTTAGGGCCAAAGAAGCATGTTTTCAATCATAGCACAAAATTAGGAAGGAAAATGTAAAACATGCGAATTATATGAATAAGTGTGAGAATAATGGATAAAATCCCCTCAATTAAGCACAAGATAAACCCTAAAAATGGGGTTTATCAAGTATTTATGGTTTCAATTTGTTCATCTTGATCGTTGTTTTTATACTTTTACTGTTTATGATGACTAACGATATATACTTGAGTTCAAAGTTCGTGTGGATGCCATATACCTTGCCTGATGTCATTCAGGTGGTGCACTCCGAGATATTGGAGCCATGACATATGGCGTTGTGGAGGGTCGCGACAACACTGATCTATTTTGCTGTCATAGAGTGGCATCAGGTGGATCGGATGCTGCCGCAGTTTAGTGAGGTTTAGCATCGACCCCGTACTGCACTGGACATAGATTTCTTGATGTCCAAGGATGGGAGAGGCGGAGATCAACAGTTTCCTAATACATTACAAGGTTGACATATTTATTGGGCCAACAAAACTGAGCATGTGTTACAATTTGATGTGGTTCCAGATCCATGACCTTCACATGAGTACTTGGAGTGGTGGTAGCAATACGGCATGAGATTCTTGTCACCTGAGCTCCTCCTAGGTGACCCCAGAGCAGCTGCGATACCAGCCCAGGCAATACAGCGAGGTCCTGGACGAGTTCCCGATATAGACCAGGTGCCTGATGTCCTGGACCGACGTTGTGTTGAGCAGAGACATCGTGTAGGGATACGATCGAGCTAGCATAAGTGGAGGTGGTTGGAGGATGCCATTGATGTGAAATTTAGATACAACTCCTATATTCTGTGCATCTCTGACCCTAAAACCAACAGGTACTCCCGGATTTTCCTGCTGTGCTATGGCATCTAAGTTTAAAGTTAAGAAGTACGAGAGTACTGATTAGTTCCTGAACTAGATGTCCCGCCACCCACAACTGGAGTGGTCTGTGGTATGTCATCGTCACTAACATCAGCTAATATGGCAGGCTCCACATCATCATCATCATCATCATCATCATCATCATGACCCCATCCGGCACTCCACCCTCTCCGAAAATCGGGACCATAATAGGAGTACCGAGCATCACAATCCAACCTCCCCCAGGGGTCCAGTCTCACCAACTCATGCGTCAACACTGTGGTTCAGATTAGCTGCAAAGGACGGGCATGCAACTAAAACTACCTTAGGAACAATCACTGGCATAGCTGACGAGGCACTAACAGGAATGGAACTAGAGCAGGCAGGATGTCCTGAAGATTGACAATTATGGTTTGAACCTCTAGAACTACATACCACATCCATAAGTTTCGCTAGGAGCTCTGGGGTCCTCACCTCGGGAAACTGCCGACAACAATGGATCAGAACTTGTAAATCTTTGTCACTACTTAAGACGAATGAATCGTACTTCACATCATCGCGCAACATGAAAATCGGAATTCTATAGAATAACTTCTCCACCCGTTTCATGCTATGCATCCCCAGTCTCTAGAGTATAGTATTTTGAAACTCAGTGAAACTCGTCGAAGGTTTGAGAAAAACACTTAGCGGGTCCTTATCAATAAATTTAATTCCTGATCTTATTTTCTTCTTGATCGACCCTTTATAGTGCACAAGAACTAAAAATCTCTCATCACTAGCCATTGTGAATCTCACCGTGGAGAAAATTTTACGGTCAACTCCTATTTATATACATTAGGCATATATTAAATCGAATTAACTCCTTTCGATTTATATATATATATATATATATATATATATATATATATATATATATATATATATATATATATATATATTGTAGAATTCATACTAAATCAAAGCTAATGGAGTCGATTTACTATTATCCACTACCAGTTATAAATCAAATTCAATGAATTTGATTTACTATGGGGATTAAATCATTACTTTCTGATTCGATTTACTATTATTGGGCCTGAATCGAATTCACTTAATTCGATTTACGTATGACCATGAAAATAAAGTAAATCGAATCTATACCTAAGCCTGTAATTCAAATTCATTGAATTCAATTTACATAGAAATATAAATAGAGACAACTAGGTAACGCTTTTGGGTTTGGGGAATTCAGATAATTTTCAACTTGGTTTGGTTTACTTGGGTGAATTACCCTTTTATTTAACTGTTAAACAAGAACTTCTAATTTAAATAAGGGTTAATTGCTAATTTGGTATCCGAAAGATTCAGTCAATAACAGAAAGATCTTGAAAAATATTATTAACAAAATAGTTCCCGAATGATTTCAAAATGAAATACGACAAAAACAACTAATAAATATTATAATTTTTGTAAGTAACAAAAAATTTTTCATATTTAGCAAACGACTTATCCATTAGATCTAAATTTTTGGCAACATTTGAATAAATATTCAAAAGGTATACAAAAAAATTCAGAGCAAAATTTGATCACTAAATTTTTCTTTTTATTTTTTAAAAAATGTGATCATTCACAATTAATTTTTTTAAAAAAATTCACTTCACAAAAAATTACCAAATTTTAAAAACGAAAAAATCTTATTTTTCTAATCATGATTACAAATATTTACATCAAAATTTGATCTCTAAAATTATTTTTACAATATATATTTAATATCTAATTCTTTTTGTTATATTTTTACACAACTAGAAAATTGCTTAATACAGACAGATTTAGTCTTTGTTACAGACAGATTTTTGGTTACCGACAAAATTACCGACGGATTTTGTCCCTCTGTAAAAGCCTCGTCGGAAATTATTCACCGACGGTTTTTTTCCGTCGAAAAATTACCGACGGATTTTTACCAGTTATCGACGAATTTTTCCTCGGTAAATTCTCCCATCCATTTCCCTCAAACGTCAAACTTTCCAATGAATTTTTCATCGATAATTACAGACGAATTTTCCGACGGATTATAGACAGATTTTTCAACAGATTTTTCGTCGGTAATTAGCAACAGATTTTCTGTCGGTAATTGGAGCCTTGAAAAACCACTCCAAACTCTGAATACAGACAGAAAATTCGTCTGTAAATCTGTCAGTAAGGTAAAATAGAATTCTTTTAGATTTTTTCATTACAAAATAAACCTGTTTTGATACAAGCTTTATGGAAAGAAAAGGTCAATGAGCACAATTGTTCAGTCTTTTCCAGCTCTGTGCGGTAAACATAACTGCGGCATTAATATAAAGAACAAGCCAATCTAGTAAAAAACCAAGAACCAAAGTCTTCAAAACCAGGTTGTTTAGATTGATAATTGAAGAAAACTATATCTTGGATTGTTCTACCCAAGCACCCAATATTACAGAAGGCTAAGAGTACCAACCATTTCTTTGAATCATCATACTTTAAGGTGTTGGAGATTGAAACACGAGCAAAATCAACATTTCTTAACGAGTCACCCCTGACACTCCATTCAATCTGCACAGAAGCAATTTCAGGTGCTCATGTTTCTTGCCACCAATTTTGAGGTGCTTCCAGCAGCTTAAAGGGACATATGAATTAACTAATTTGCCATGAAATGAAACTAGTAAATTAGTTCTCAATTCAAAAGTTAAAAATACAAAAATCCGGCCTTCTATATATTTTAATTCATGGATTTCCAACAAAAATTTTTAGAATTTGCAAAATCAATTTCTAGGACTAGGACTAGGAACAATTCTAATATACAATGCAAGGAGTAATGATTTTCATAGATCCCAACTAAGAACAATTAACCTATTTTCAATCAGCCAATAAGCTATACAATGCACTAGTAGAAATGGGACAACCCACTTCAGAGGAATTTAACAAAAGAATAAGGAGAGAACAAGAACATCACTTTTGTATAATATATAGAGAGAGAAAGAGAGAAGAGTGAGAGAGACAAACAAAAAAAATAAACGTAGAAAGAACAAAGAAGCACCGTGAAATATATCTCAAAATAATAAATGAATAAAAAAGAATATATTCAACTACCTTCTGATGTAAGCCAACCATTCTAGCTACCATTTGAGCTGCCTCACTTCATACTCTAAGAATATGGCAGTAGTAATAAGCTTTTGGCTACAAGAGAGTCACTGCCTGAAGAATAATGCACATATATTAGCTGGGCAATGTTGTAATAAATACAAGAATAACTAGGTTGTTAAGCAGAATGCATAGTCCCCACTGACATCCCAATTTTCCATCCTATTTACTGTTTCTCAGTGTTGTTTAGAGTTTCTTAGGTAGATCATATGTCTTCTTAAGAAACTTGGAGGCTATTTCATCGTTTCTATAGCATAGAACACGTAATAACGTGTTGGGTTCAGATGGATCCCACTGGCCAGAAGTTGGAGGCAATGGAAACCTAGACCTTGCAAAGGATTTATATGTTTTCAGGGTTACTCGTCTAAACCGCTCTATAATGGTCTCTGTGTCAGTTCTGAAAAGGGAAAGGACAGATTTCACACTAATTGAAAACTTATCTATTAATTCAGAAGGCAAGCCATCCCCATTCACCCAAAATAGTTCCTTAAGAAATTTGAAATCATCCTTGATGATCTGAGAGTCCTTTCGAAAAAAAGCACGGGATGGACCACCAGCAAGCAATACAAGCAAGAATCCATCAAAGGACTAGGGCTACGAACAATTCCAGTACACAATGCAAGGAGAAATATTGTTTCTCACTATGCTTCGGAAAAAGGAACTGCAATCAAACAAAAAAAGGGTTCTCTCTTGTTCATTAGATTTGAGAACTCATTAAATCTTCAATGCTAAAGTGAAAAGAACAAAACAAGGTACTTACCATTGCCACACTTATACACATACACTCTCTTTTTGACAAACATGCATCACCCAGTTCTATTTTCCCTTTCCGTTATTGAAGTATTGATACTTGAAATAGAACACTCAAATTAACTAGCCCAATTAAAGTATTAAACCATTAGGAATGATCTAAATAAAATACTAATAATGAAAGAATAAAAATTAGGAAATGTCTATTTAATAAAAAGTTTTAGTAACATATATACGATTTTAAGTAGTGTGTCTTCATTACCCTTGGCTCCAATACAATATCACAATTCACAATATAATTTAAGATAATAACCTAATAAGCATAGTGTGTAGTTCTTTTCCTTCTTTTAACTTTTTATTTTTGTAGTGTTTGTTGCTTGTTGGTTGAGGTTCCTACCGTGGTTAATTAAAGTGTAGATTAGTTTAATCTTTTTATTTATTTTAGTCTTAGTGCTCTTAATTAAAATTAAGCTAAACCTAGTGTTCTTGTATGGATACCTGAAGGGAAAGCTCGGCCCCTAGGAGTTGACGCCGATTTGTTATCTATGGTGCCAACTTTTGGGCCTTGTAGAAGTCTGAGCTTTACTCCAAAGGGATGTCCAATTGTGCAGAGCGTGAGCAAGAAACAAGGGAGGAATGTACCTGCAAAGGCACTCTGAAACTTAAGTCAATATTGGGAATTCAATGTGGTTTTAAGGAGAAGATGTTGTACCTTTATAGGCCGAGTAAAATAAGTCAGTTATGCTTTTGTTTCATTTTCTGAATTGAAGAATAATAATAAACCTTAATGGGTGATGATGTCTGGTCTGACGTTATGATTCTAGTATGTAGGCCTTTGAACTTGGTTTGTAACGTGTAACGCTGATCTGTGTTTTATTTGGCCGAGTTATGAGTCATTATGCCGAGTTATGACTTGACATTTTTAACGGTCGAATCATAGCCCCTAAGCTTAGCCTAGGACTGTGTTTAATGAAGCAGGTTGAGCTTTTAATGAATCATAAGTCGGCCATTGAGTGAGTTCACAACTCGGCCAAAATAGGGTTGGAGCCCCTAGGTCAAGATGCTTTATTAAAACATTAATTTGAAAATAATATATTGGGAAAGGTAACAGTTATAAATGAAGAGAGAGGTAAGTTATGATAGCATTAAGAGGTTTGTTATTTCCAATGCCACTTGGACCAGTTAAGTTGATTGATGGAGTTGACATGGGAAACTTAACCGATGGAGGTTTGTTATTTCCTTTTTCCTCTGTATTTTTCTTCTGCAGCTTTCGAAATTTGTTTGCTTGATATGGGTTTTGAGAGAGAAAAAGAGAAGAGGGAGGTGGTGGACTGGTCAGACATTTGGGTGAGTGAAGACGTGAAAATGCGTACATCACTGTTCAGGGATGTGGATGCTGTGAAAGAAATAAATTTAAAGAAGATAGTGAAGGGGGGTTTAGGGATTCATGTAAAACTATTGCTGTGTTCCATTAATGATTGTGTGTATCATAAAGAAGAGGGGTTTGAGTATTTCTTTATATATAGCTGTATTATAGAAGAACTGAGAGTGAGGCTTCCATTCTTAGAGTTTCAGTGTCAGGTGTTGAGGCAGTTGAATTGCACCCTCTCTCAGCTTCATCCCAATGGATGGGCTTTTTTGCGAAGCTTTAAGGTGTTGATGGAGTATCTGGAAGAGGAACCATCGTTGGAACTGTTCTTTTGTATGTTTCAGGCCAAAGGGGTCTAGAAGGTTGGTTGGGTTAATCTGAATAGTTCTCCAGGTTTCGCTGTGTTTAAGTTGTATAAGTCTTCGTTCAAGTATTTTAAGGAAATGTTTCTGAAGGTTGCTAGTGTAGAAGAGGAGTTTTCATTCTACTTAAATGAGAATTTAGGAGAGAAATTCCCATTGTGGTGGTGTTCAGAGCCTCAGAATATACTCGGATTTGAAGAAATAAATCCAAGGAACGAATGTATTATTGAGTACATGATAGAGGTGGTTGGCCAAAAAGAACTAATATCCGTTTTTGATCTATTACAATGGGATAAAAATAGGCAAGCGGTGATAGATTATTTAGGTGAGTTTTTAAAATGCATAGGTATTTTTTTGTGTGACATATATTGTGGTAATTTGATTGTTTTATTTGCATGGGAGAAGTATAATGGAGTGTCGGCTGCTACCCTGAGATCTCGGGTTAAAAGTAAAAATCTGGAGAAAGAGGGGTATACTTTAAAAGTGGAGAAGATTGTTGGTGCTGGCGAGGTTAATCAACCAAAGCCGGCAAGAAAGAAAGTTATTCTGAAAAAGAGAAAAGCAGGTGTCGTTGATTTGTCTGAGGGTTCCGAAGATGATAAAGGAGTTCCTATGGAAGAAATTAAAGGGTATTTGAAAACCAAAAGAAATTACATGACGTTTCCGATCATAATGATGGGTCGTCACTGTGGGGGAAAGGTTTTCCTTATTATGGCCGACAAAGTTTGTCAGTCGTCGGCTGATGTGACTTTGGCGGACGAGGTTGGTGATGTTGCCATTGATCAATATATGCAGGTAGCGTATGCTTTTCTGATTTATAAACTGATATGTATATAAGTGTGTTTCTTATGGTATTTTTGTGGGCTTTTCAGGAGATTGATTTTCGGTTGGCAAGCTTAGGGCGCAGCCAAGAGAAGAAACATCGTGGGATTGCTGAGATAAAGGAAGATCTGAAGTTAAAAGAGGAGTTGGATGTGAAAATTGCTAGGGTAGCTAAATTGTAGACTAAGTTATCAGAAAGTGAGAAGGAGTTGAAGGTGATGAAGGAAAATTATGCAAAAGAAGTTGAGGATCTGAATAGAAAAGAAGCTGACCTTTCTTTCATGAGTGCTCAGGTAATTGAGGTGACAGCAAAACTGAAAGGGGTGGAGAAAGAAAAGGAAATCGAGATCCTTGATTCGTTTGTGGAAGGGTTTGAGCGGGCTTCTCAACAGGCTAAGTTTCTCGCTCCTGGGGTTGATTTTTCTCTAATGGATCCGGCGAAGATTATCCAGGATGGAGCTATGGTGGAGGATGATGGCGCTGCTGAAGAGGAAGATGAAAATGTCGAATAGTGTTCCTTTATTTGAAATGTTTTATTTGTATTTTTTTTTACAGTTGTTTAGCCTTCGTGCTATCTTTTTGAGGCTCATCTTTTTTGGCTATGTAAACACATTGTGATTGTTTAATGCATCATGTAAAAAGGTATCAACTTGTTTGATGTTTGTTTTTATTATCTGTATGTCTGTTTTGACCTTAGTTGTTAGGTCTGTGATAGTTATCTAATGAAGATATAATTTGAAGAGCTAGGAATACCTGATATGGTTTCGGGATTTGTTATATTGTAGGTGGTGACTGATTTGATTGGTAGATTTATAATCTATTAACTTTGATTGTTGAATACCGAGAGGTAAATGAGTAGTATGTTGTTTTGATCGGTGAGCACCAATTTATTTAGTTGGCGAATAGTTTTTTCGATGGATCTGAGTAAAGATCGGCAATTGATTAGTCCAGTTTGTTTGATTCTGGATAAAGATTGGCAATTTAATTGACTGAATAATTTTGAATAGTCGGATTCGGGAGTAAGATCGGCTCTTTAGTTTGACTGAGAGATTTTGAATGATTGGTTTCGGAGTAAGATCGGCTTGTTTGACTGATTGTTTCCAAATGGTGGGTTCGGAGTATAGATCGGCTTGTTTGACTGATTGTTTCCGAATGGTCGGTTCAGAGTATAGATCTGCTATTTTGTTTGAAGACAGGCTTCGGGCTCTGAGGTGTGTACCACAGATACCTTTATGTGCCTCGGTAAGCGCCAGCTCGGCTTCTGTTCTGCAAAGACATTTTAGTAATGCACGAGAGAATCCTCGTCTATATAAGCAATTATTATAAATTGTAAAAAAAGAGACTTGTCGGCGGAAGTGTCGAACATTTTCGACGTCGCCTGGCAAGATCCCTGTCCGAAGATAGTCTATGTATGGAGATCTCCAATCTGCTTCCTGTGTTACACTTAAGATTTCTATGAGTTCAATGCTTGGCTTAAGCAATGTTGACTGATAAAAGGATGACCCGTTTGGTTGAGTGTTGGAGAGTTTAGACAGAACGTCAGCTCGGCCATTACTCTCCCGGGATATGTGCTGTATTTCGTATTTAGAGAGCAAAGGGTCCTTTACTTGGTGTAAGTTGTTTACCTGCTGGACAATCAGTAAGGAATCGTAGTATACCTTAAGTTTGGTGATGTTTAAGTCGGCAGCGAGTCCAGCCAGCTCTGGTTTCTGAAGGACTTGTCGTAAAGGGTGATCTGTCTGAACATGGATTTCATGGCTCTGAAAATAAGTGCTAGGGCCAGCTTCTCAATGCTCAGATATCGAAGTTCTTCATTCTGTAATGTTTTGCTGGTAAAATAGATCCAGAACTGCTTATTTTCCCTTTCTGCAACAAGAGCAGAGCTTACAGCCTAGTTAGTGATAGATAAATATAAGAATAGTGGTTCCCCCAGAAGAGGGGTTTGTAAGATTGGCAGTTTTGAAAGATTTTCTTTAATAATTGTGAATGCTTGTTCGCAGTCATCAGTCTATTGGAAATCTTTTTTTCTTTTTTAAAGTTTGGAAAAAACATAAAGATTTAGAAGCCAAGCAAGGTAAAAATCTAGAGAGTGCAACAAGTCTCCCTGTTAACCGTTGTACTTCTTTGATAGTTTGTGGGCTTGTCATGTCTAAAATAGCTCGGCATTTCCCGGGATTTGCCTCAATACCACGACTAGTGAGCATGAAGCCGAGGAATTTGCTACTTTGGACGCCAAATGCGCACTTCTCGGGATTTAACCGCATGTTGTATTTTCTTAGTTGACTAAAAATTTCTGCGAGGTCATCAAGGTGATTGTTGCCAATATTTGTCTTGGTGACCATATTGTCAACGTTGACCTCAATGTTCTTGCCGATTTGCTTAGTGAAGACTTTGTCCATTAGATGTTGATATGTTGCACCTGCATTCTTAAGGTCAAATGGCATGACTTTATAACAATAGTTTCCATATTCAGTAATAAAGGCTGTCTTATTTTGATCGGATGGATGCATTTGGATCTGGTTATAGCCAGAATATGCATCCATAAAGGTGAGTTTTTCATAACTAGAGGCATTATCAACTAAGCAATCAATAGAGGGCAAAGGATAGGAATCTTTGGGACATGCTTTGTTGAGATCGGTGAAATCAACACATATGCGCCATTTACCGTTATGTTTCTTCACCATGACAACATTCGCCAGCCATGTTGTGAATCTGATTTCTTGGTTTCTTCCAGGGAAGCTTGTTTGCGGTCATGGACGAGGTTTTTTTTTCTCTGTACTAAAAGTCGGACAGATGGATCTAATGCCAACTTGTGGGATATGATGGATGGATCGATGCCTGACATATCAGCCGGGGTCCAAGCAAACAGATTGGCATTTTGCTGTAAGAATGCTCAGAATGAGGATTTCTCTTCTGAGGATAATGTTGAGCCGACATAGGTGAATTTGTCTGAGCTTTCTGTAAAATAGATTTTATGCAAGTCTTCTGTTGGGGTCGGTCTTTCAAGGGTTCTCGCTCTTAGATCAAGATCAGCCAGAGCTGGTAGGTCGTCCATGCTGCCGATGTTGTGAACATGGGCTTTTGTGTTTGAGTTAGGTCTTTTAAGACTGTTGTTGTAGCATTCCCTGGCTTCTCGAGCATCACTGTGAATGGTTGCAATTGTGTTATCCTACAAAGAAAACTTAACACAGAGATGAATTGTAGATACTATGGCGTCGAACCTATTTAAGAAAGGTCGGCCAAGTATTAAATTGTAAGGACTAAAGCAATCAACAACTAAGTATTAAATGTCTGAGTTTTTGACAAGGGAAACTTACCGAGTGTGGTTTGTAACCACACAGAGCCCATAACCGGGACTCTCTCACCTGAGAAACCAACCAGGTCTCCAGTGGAAGGTTGGAGGATGTTGCTACTCAGTTTCATCTTCTGGAATGTGGAGTAGAAGAGGACATCGGCACTTCCCCCAGGGTCCAGCAAAACCTTTTTGACTAGTAGATCTCCGAGCTGCAATGAAATCACGACTGGGTTATCTAGATTTGCTACGTTGTTGTTATGGTCGGCTGTCTGGAATGTTATCTGTGTAGAGTGTGGTAGTATTTGCTGTTGAGTTTGATCGGCGTCGATGGAAAGCATAGCTCGGTAAGATCGCTTTCTTGCCGAGCTTGTGGCTCCTCTTCTTGCAAAACCTCCGAAAATATAGCTAATGATACGTTTTAGTTGTTCAGGATGGTTGTTGTTCGGTCTGTCTTTATCTCGGCCATGCTGTGTCACGGAGCTTTGGTCACCAGAGGGGGTGCTCGTCGTTGTATATGGCCGCTGATGTACTTGTCCAGGTGACCTTGCCGAGCTAATCGCTCCAAAAGGTCTTTGGCAATGACACACTCGTCGGTAGTGTGTCCATACTTTTGGTGGAAAGAGCAGTATTTTGATCTGTCCGCGCCTTTTGAATATGGGTAACTGCCGGCTTTTCTTGGCGGTTTGATTAACTTTGAATTCAATATCTCCTTGATGATGTCGTCGTGCTTGGTGTTGAATTGAGAGTAGGACTCATATCGTGGAGTCGGTTTGAAATTCTTTTTATTGTCTCATGTTTTGTCGTCGTCTTTGTAGTGTGGTTTTTCTGTTTTTCGAGCTTGTCAGAGTTCCTCGATGTCGATCTGACCTTTAGCCTTTTCATGGAACTCGGCCATAGTCTTAAGTTTGGCTACAGCATGGTTTCCTGGAATTTTCCTGGTCGAAGTCTACTTTTTATTGCGTGCAGTTCCACCTCAGGGTGGAGGTCGGGTATACTCATGGCTATCTTTGTGAAGCGTATGATGTAGTCCCTAAGGCTTTCGTGCTGGCCTTGCTTGATTGTATTCAGGTAATCGGAGTCGTGTAGGTAGATGGCCGATCCAGCAAAGTGCTCCTTAAAGGGCTTTGATAGGTCTCAAAAGCGAGAAATAAAACCTGCAGGCAAAGAGCAAAACCAATCAAGTGCAGGACCATCTAAGTAAGATGGAAAGCAACGACATAAAACTTTATCAGATGCACCGTTTACTATCATTATGGAGGTGAACTTTTTGATGTATTTCTTCGGATCGCTTAACCCATCATAGGGAGTTAGGGTGCTCGGCAGAGTGAACCTCCTGGGTAACACGAATTCATCACCTCGGCCGTGAATGGCTTGGGGGAGCTTTCTTGATTGCCATCCTCGTCGTCTGGCCGAGCTTCCTCATTATACTCGGGTTGCTCCTCTTCGTGCCGAGCAGTTTCAGAGACGTGTGTGGGCCCTGACTGATGCTCGGCCTCTTCTGTCCTTTCTTGCCGATTGTTCTTGTTTTCGATTTGGGTGTTATTCAAGTTGGCAATTTGATTTGCCATTCTTTGGTTCTCCTCGGCCATGCGCTGGTTGGCTTGCCGTAACTCGGTCACCATCTAAAGGAGTTCGGATGATGTGGGTGGAAGTTGTTCAGCCATGACTTCAAGCGAGAACCTTGAGGCCGATGATATATGGAAGGGATTACATTCTCGACCCCACGGTGGGTGCCAATTGTTCTTGTATGGATACCTGAAGAGAGAGCTCGGTCCCTGGGAGTCGACGCCGAGTTATTATCTATGGTGCCGACCTTAGGGTCTTGTAGAAGTCTGAGCTTTACTCCAAAGGGATGTCCAATTGTGCAGAGCGTGAGCAAAAAAGAAGGGGAGAGTGTACCTGCAAAGGCACTCCAAAATTTAAGTCAGTATTGAGAATTCAATGTGGTTTTAAGGAGAAGATGTTGTACCTTTATAGGCCGAGTAAAATAAGTCAGTTATGCTTTTGTTTCATTGTCTGAATTGAAGAATAATAATAAGGTTTATGGGTGATGATGTCTGGTGTGACATTATGATTCTAGTATATAGGCCGTTGAACTTGGTTTGTAACGTGTAACGCCGATCTCTGTTTTATTTGGCCGAATTATGAGTCATTATGCCGAGTTATGACTTGACATTTGTAACGGTTGGATCACTAGTACAATGAATTCATTTCCATGTGATAGACTTGTTTTTAAAAATAGACTCCTTTTGAAACGAGTACAAGTATTGGAATTGGTTTTGATCGAATTCAAACTCAAAATTAAGAAGGTACTGTATGAATGACGATGAATGGAGTCAAAATTTAATAAAGTGACATGTTTGGCTTTGGCCAGACAAAGAGAGTCATGATGGATAAAGAACTTATTCGAAGACGACGACTACTAACTAAATCAAAAAATCCCATTCAGACACAAACCCAATTACCTCACCGACAGTAGAACACAGCAAATCCTTCCTCCCTCCATGCAAATCATTTAAGATAGAATATATAAAAGCTTTGATATTGGATTGAATGCACTGTATGTTAATTAAATAATTACTATAGTATGACAAGTAGCGTAACGTATATACCTGGTCAATATAGTTGGGTATTTTATGCGGAAAACAATAAATATTAGACTTGGTCAATTTGTCATCTAAATCTGCTTGACTTCTGGATTCATCTAAAATTAAATTTGGTTAGCTATGAAGGATAATTAAGAACACAACCAACCCAGCATAAATGTCGAGACCAATTCATACATCATCATAGTTTATTAGATGACCAGTTTGAGAGTTAGAACCTGTTTGGTATGCATATATAATAATGATTTATAGAATTACAGTTAAACAATCAATCTGATTAAAATTATGATTCTCAGAACTTAATCTCAAAAACTACTACAGTATAATTATTTTTATACTCTTCCATTATATTATCTACCAAAAACCTTTTTTATTATATATTTATTGTATCTTTTGTCTTTTCAGTACACACAAAAGCCAATAATTTATATGATCCTAATTTTTTTCTAAACTATACGCCAAATAACAATAAAAATAGGAAATTGTACCCAAAAATAAATAAATAAATAAAGTACACACACCTTTGGATTGTGCTAAGTCCTTGCTTCCCAGTACAATTGAGTTCAGTTTCAGATCTTCAATAGAATTCAAAAATTTCTCTCTTGCATTACCTCAATTAAATCGGATCCTCTTCGATCCTTTGAGGCTCAAATAATCAGAGTAGCTGTTTTTATTAAACACTAAATCAATTTAGCTCTTCTTTAACACATGTAGATATATATCTTATTAATAGTCGGAAAAGAAACTTTGGTAAGAAATAAATAATTGTAAAACTGTTTACTAAGCACTGAAGAATGTAAGATCATAAAATTTAGTTCAAATTTGATACATTCAGTAAGCACCTTATTATTATATATAAACCAGTTAGTAATGAGTTCTGAAAGATGTCTCTTAGCAAGCCAAAAAGTGCACCTTCTCCTGTACACATGCATTGAAATTAATTAATTAATCTACATTCATTGCATCACCAGTTACTACTAATCTAATTTATTTTAAGCTGCTCATTACTCATAACTAATATACTAACTTTGTTCATATTGAGAACACTAAAAAACTGGTTTTTGTATTCCACTCCCTCACACATGTGAATGGGTGAGGTTAAGTCATAGTGATTTGTTTGATCCCCCTTTAGTGTGTTTATGACCTAAATGACCAGTCATAATAAGAACAGAAAAAAATAAGAACATGCATACAAATTCTAGATGAAAAATCTTAACAATTCAGATATATAGTTCATAAACGAATTTTCTACCTGAACTAACGATGACAAGAAGAAATGATGACAAACCTCCGGCGAGGAGAGAAGAAGCAGCGACGAGAGCAGCGGCGGAAGGAACTCGTAAGACAAGAGCACGGCGGAGAGAGCTCGTGCAACAATGGCAATGAAGGGAGCAAACGTGATGAGGGCGATGGAGGGAGCTCGTGCGACGCGAGCCGCGGCGGCGAAAGCGGAGGACGTCACATCTTCAATGGAGAGAGAGAAGGCAGGAAGTAATTCAAGGATAACGTAAAAAAGTAAAATGAAGCATTAGGAGTTTAGAGAACCTAACTCCTTATTTTAACATTTTTGACGGAATATTTTAAATTATAGATAGATTTTCTATCTATAATAATTTAATAAAATATAACATTTTTTATTCATTTAATTATAGACGGATTTGTTGTTGGTAACTAATTTCCACGGAAAAAACAAATTTTTTTCGACAAAAAATTCCTTACAAATTTTTTATTCATTTAATTATAGACGGATTTGTTGTTGGTAACTAATTTCCACGGAAAAAACAAATTTTTTTCGACAAAAAATTCCTTACAAATTTTTTCTATATTTCTGTGGGATAAAATCTATTTGGCCATGGATTCTATGCTCCTACAAAATTGTAGGTTAATCATTAACCATCATAAAAATAATTACAAAATGTACCCCTTTTTTTTTAGAAAATTGACTAATTAAATTTGAATCCCTTTAACTTTTGATATTTACAATTTTTCTCTTTTTCTTTTAGTTTCAGATTCAAAAAAGAAGAGAGATCTGCTAGGGTTTAAAGATTGGAAAACTTAACTCTGCCCTCCCCTTTCTCACTAAACCCTATCGCTATGCCCTCCAATCTCAGTTCGCTGCAATAGCCCGGACGCAAAATTCTCTTGCAGCATCATTCAGTGAGCTCTCACATTCACCGTACTATTCTCAATTTCACTGTATCCTTTTTGTTTTCGCGTGTTTGATGTTGCTTCCTGTTCGTTTAGGTTTCATCCCTTCATCCGCCGCCGCTCCCTGCTTCTGCCGCCACCGCGCAGGACTCTGCCTAAACGCTTGGAGGTTAGTTAATCATTATGCCTTTTCAATTCACAGTTGACCTGTATATTTATTTTTATGTTGATATGTGATTTTACTCTATGGTATTCCTGTGAAATTTTTTGATGAATTTTCAAGTGAGTTACCACCGTCTTATGTTTCAAGTGGTTTACTCTATGGTATTGCTATTAGAGGCTGTTGTTTCTTTCTTTTTTGTGTCACGAATTTCAGCGGCTAGATGCGAATCAGAGAAACTATACGGAAAGAAAGTTGCACCTTGGTAACAGCTATAACTTTAGAACTAGTGGTAATAACTCATTCCAAAGTGCTTGTTCCAAGTTGCACCCTTACTAACCACTATTGCTTTCTATTGGCATCAAAGTGCTCTTAAACTTGCAGTCTTCTATCATAGTTAATCGGCAATTGGAATAAGGCATTGCAGCTTAAAGTTTATATATATCCAAACACACCAAGGCATTCTCTCAAACAGTTAAGGTGCAATTAAGAAACAACTTTAAGATGAGAAATTGAGAATAGAGAAATGAAAAAGACAATTCAGTTTAGAATGTTATGTTACTGGGATTACCTGAGAATTTCAATAGATTCCTATGGCAAATATGAGGATCCAGAGGAGCCTGTGGGTTGGGTCTGCTACTTCACCGTCAACGAAGAGGAACGGAGGCACCAAAGCGCGACATCAGCGACGGTAACCTGGCGGCTTTGGACAAGGCAACGATAACCCAGCAACGGCGGAGCTATCACTCCGGCAACGACGGGATCTTCGAGCTCAAGGGCAGCGAAGAGGAACGGGTGGAACGAAGCAGAAGGGGGAATTGCACTGCCTACTTTTTTTTGGTGGAATTGCACTGCCTACTTTTTTTTGTTTTGTTGTGGTTTTTAGTCACTTGATAAGAATTAAACTTGTATTTTGCTGCTTCATGTTAATGCCTTCTGAATTTCGATTATTTTTTATTATCCTATGTTATGTAGGAACAAATGTGTTGAGAAAGGAAACTGGTCATTCAAACTCTGGGTTGCTGTGGGGGATCAACAATCAAGCCTTCAATATTGCTCCTTTTTATTACAAAGAGAAGTGGAACATTTACTATGAAACTTTTTAGCTTTTGATTTGAGTTTATGTTTTAGTTATTAGCACATGAAAAAGAAAAACCGAAGTTGTTGATGTAATGGGTTTAACTTGCTGAAGTCTGTAATGTAGAAGACTGCTTAGAACTTATGTTTGATTGATGTAATTAGAATTTAGCACAGGATGTTGCTATTGTGCCCCGTTTCTGATTGGCTCGCTGTTGTATCATTTTTTTCCCACTTTTTTGTTTTGGGTGTTTTGTTTCCCTAACATATTGTTAGTATACTAGTTGAGCATGCAAATATTGTGTATGATGTAGAGAGCTAACTATTCTATTAAGGTAATCACTCAAAGCTGTAAAAGTTGTATATAATATTGTCTTGTAGATTTTTTATTTTTTGGGTGGGGTTTAGTCATGTTTTGTATTTCATGATGTCATGTAAATATATTTTTTTGGGGGTTTTGATTCATGTAAATATTGATATTTCTTTTTTTTTAAATAAAGGTCCAATCCAGCTCAAGTTCTGATTTGTTTTCTTATCTTGTTATTTATGTTAGTGAAATGGAATCCATATGTTTAGATTTTGAGGGCTTCATTGTGTTTGTCTGTTGTCACACTCACTTCCTGACTCTTCAGGAAATATAGTTTAGTAAGAAAGTCCATTAACTTTTGATTTTTTTTCTCATCTATTTTGTATCCCCGTCTTAAAGCATTAGAGATTTAGAGTTGTAAATCTTGTTTTCATATGTCCGTTTTCATGAAATATATTTTTTGTAGAGTCCATTTAAATTCATTCAGATAATTGTCCAAGGCAATTCTTGATGCCCCTAAAATTAACATCATGGACAGAATCCACCTATCTCCTCTTAATGGAGGATTCCCCCATAATGAAACAGGTGTAAGAAAAATTGCAAATAAAACAAAATACTTTGGAAATTTTGTGTTTCATTGTGCGTGTTGATGATTCTTATTAATATTGCCAAAAAGCACAATTTTTGTATAAGTTTAAAAAAACCTTTATCACATTGTTCCTTACCCCCAACCTTCTACAAAAGATGTTAAGTAATGGTGAAGCGTCTTTCAGGGTTGGGATTAGTGTCTTGGAAGAAGAAATAAGAACATTTTACTTGTAATTTTATAGCATGTTAGTTTTGACTTTTGAACAATGTAGGTCACCTTTGCATAATTGCATGTAACGTGAACATTCTTATTTATTCTCCCAACAAGATATAATCTGACCTTACCACAATTAAATTTATAAAATATCAATAATTGTTTAGCATGTCTACCATCAAGTCTTGGCGACTTGAATTTCCCTTTTTTTTTAAATCAAGCCAAGGTACACTGGTAATCAATTATTTAGTTAAAAAAATTGTATAAATTAATATATATAAAAATAATTATCAATTAATATATAAATATATAGTGGTTGAGTGAATAATTAATTTTTTTAACCGATAATATAAAGGGAATTAGTAATATAGAATTGTAAAACATAGAAGGATAAATTAGTGTAAATAACTTGTGAAACATAGCTTAGTACTTTATCTTTTAAAGAAAATATTAAAAATATCTAAAAAGATAATTCCTCATTCCCAAATGTCTTCATGCTCTGCTTTCACCTTGGTTCTATATTGCCAAGCATTTTCTTGTATTACGAGACACAAATCGTTGTACTCCTCTAAAACCAGATCCACGGCAAGTCTCATTCGTGTAGAGTCGTTAACCTGCTTAGAGCACCAACAATATAATTCTAATTAGAAGTTTGTTGGAAAAATTATTTTAAAAATACTTTCTTATAAATATCACCTGAATATTGAAGTCATCTTTTAAAGTACATTCTCTCATCTAAATGGTCACCCAAACTCCGCTATCATTCCTATAATAAAAAGCATTCAACAAATAGTTATTATATACATATAAGATATAATCTATTGAACGATTTATGATATTTAAAAAAAATATATAATATTAGACTTACGATCTATTTTTTTGAGTGAGTAGGCCAAAAGGTGTCATAGGCCAAAAAGTGGAGCAATCTACAACTTTAGACTTATCATCATCAAAAATATGATCATCTAACATCGCTTCTAAATAAGTCGCCTGTAAAAGAGTGAATTCATGGCAAAAAAAGAAGAGTGAATTGTAATTGATTTAAAATGACTAAGAGTACTAGTTACAACAAATGGTTATTTAATTTGTTAAGTGATTCTAGTTGATTGAGTACTGGTTTAGAACAAATAATTACCACTTTAATTGCGTTCCTTTTGCGTTGCTGATGTTTTTCGACACAAGGCAGTGAATCCAATATGATTAGACGACGACTCTTAAAGTCAACAATGACCAAATACCAATGTAGTTCCTCGCAGATAGGGATAAAAACCTACGATAAACCTTAAACCATTATAAAAACTAAAAAAAATTTAACAGCATATTAATGAGAAACAAATTGGTCACTTGTACCCTAGCGACGTGGCTAATTTTCAGTGAAACATATGTTACAAGAAAATCAGAGATAACCTCAGCCGGTGTGTATTTGTCGCTTAAAGCATATCGCTGCATAAAAAAAATTGTGGAATTAAAATATGTCTTCAATTTAACAACTATTTTTGAATTGATAATTTAATTATACAATTTACTCGTGTGAGTACATAGCATGGTTTAGTCTAGAAAAAAAGAACTTCCTTATAAATTAGTATATCCACTCAAATTATTAGACAGAAAAAAATAACTAATAATTTAGAGATATTATAGGGATAACTTTACTGCAAAATGTTCAGGCATGAACCAGCAAATTGGATCTTCATTCCTACGTCGAAATACACGTGTCATCATAAGTGCCACCAGATTTATAACCTACAATTTGTTAAAATTTACTGTAAAACATGTTTATATGTAAATAGAGGCTTAAAAATATAATTACAAGAAATTGTGTAACATGCATTGATCTCTATACTTACTCGTGATTCGACACATCTCTCCGGCACAAGACATCTAAATGTACTTCTATAACTTATTTCATCCGAGATTACCAACTCTTCAGAACTGCTAAAATCATAAAGTGATTAGTTGGGAGAATCATAGAATTTCTACACCATTACATTATACACATAATCATATAAGTACACATACAGATCTAATGTATCCGAAAAAATATAGGCTGCAACAGCGGCTTGAGAATCGGTTAACATCATCGAAGCAGTAGGCTCAAATGCAATAAGTGTCCACCACTGCTCATAAAAAAAATAGTTTCAAGGTAACAATAAAAAAGTAAGGAAAAAAATAAACGAAATAAGAAAAAAATGAAGTTTACCTTTGGTAGTACCGCTCCTACTCTAACATGTGGTTGTTCATTAGGTGGAGTTGTAGCTTCACGAGTAATATCCAAGTGGAATAACTTCTTGGGTTGAATTGGCATGATACCAGTAAGATCACTAGTTTTTTCACTTTCCGAAGAATGCACAACTACAGTAGGATCCAACATCGAACTACTGTTTGTGGAAGTTTTCTGTTGCGCTATGATCAAATCAATTTTTTGGTGTAGAACATGAATGACCGATTCTAAATTTTCTATTCTTTTTGTTATATCGTTAAACATACTATTGAACTGCGTATTTTTTATTGGAGCCATCTTCTACTACTTACTCAGATAGTATTTTGTCTTGTACGGTACCATATAACCCCTTAAGATGAATATATAGCGAATTCGGTTATAAAAGATAAGATAAGATAAAAATAATACGAATTTTAAGATATTTTATTTTTATAATTTTTTTTTAAAAAAAGGTAATCTAATTAGAGTAAGAAGATAAGAAGTTAAGAATAATAAGATTACATAAAAAAATCTAATATTATCTTTTTCAAAAAGCTAATATTAGAATTAAAAAAATTATTATTAATTTAATACAAGAGTTTAGGCTGGGTAATTTATGCCGTGGAAACTATTTTAATTTTGGATATATTTTATTTTAATTTAAAGCATATTGACTAATTTTGATTTTTAATATTTAAATTTAAATTTTAAAAGAGAATTAGTTGTGCGAAACATAATCTTATTCCTATATATAAACGCTCAAGCATAGAATACTATTAACTATCTCTACTAAAACTAAAATTACAATTTTATAGAGCAATGGAAGAAAAGGTAATAGACAATCACATTGGATCTTGTTCCATGGAAATTATTGAAAATTCTCCGTTGAAACAAATACTACATGCCATAGAGGTAATATATCCAACTCATGATAATATTGCAATGTTATTTACATATACCAATGCTAATTTTCAGTTTTATAATGTAGTCTTTATCCAAGAGAGTTGATGAGATGGAAAAGGCAATGTGGATGGCGAAGAAGTCACTTGATAAATTAACCGCCCTTCAATATAAAACTGATGAGAAGAATGAGAAATTCGACAATACGGACCCACATGAGATGAAGAATAAACCCTGTGATGATGTAACGAAGAAAAACTCTAGCCCGTCGGAAGTAAAGTCCGAAAATTGTGTGTTTACGGATTTATCCGACGAGAATAAGGACGTTGAGATTTTGCACAATATGCCACCATCGTTCTACAAAAGCACGCAAACATGTCTGGATGGAGAAGAAAAATCGAAGCCAAAGTCAAGATTCGGTATTCAAAGAAATAGCAAAACTAATAAAACTGTGCAAGAACTTCCAAGTACGTTTCTAAGGCAAAAGGACAAATTGGCAAGATTCAATAATCCACCATCTATCCAAAATATGGCAATTGCACGACCAGCAAAAATGCCAAAAATTGAGCACAAGGGTCAACTATCAAGTAAGATGGCGGAAACTAGAGTACGCAAAGGGCCTTTAACTTTCACCATAGACAAAGCACGGTTAACAACCGCTGTGAAACCAAAAAAGATGGCTTTCAAGAACACTTCTATCCCAAAGGTAATTGATTTATTTAAAAAAATTTAGTGGCATAGTATTCACATACGTATATTGTGGATAACCTTTACGTTTTGTGCAGAATCTTAACTGTTCATTCAAACCACCACAAGACATGCGGTTGAGTGAGGATTTAGTCAACATGGCTATGTACATCTTTAATGCTGATATTGACATAACGTGAGGATTTTTTTTCTTTTATTTTAAATTTTAATTTTCTCTGTGGCTAACGTGTTGGCTTTGTGTTAGTGAGGATTTGGTTCATATCCACGGTACAATTGCAACTAGAGGAGATCTGTTTTGTCTCGTACCTGGCAAGCAAGTATCTGAACTGGTAATAAAGTTGATGGCATTGAAGATAACATCAAATATTACCATGACCAAATTAAAAAATTTTTGGTCCCTTCCACCATCATTTGCGGTAAATCAAAATCTTGCTTTTTTTTTTCTTTTAACTAACTAAAATAAATAACCATTGTCCTCAAATATTCCTAGGATGACATGTCGTTACATATGGAGGATCATGACCTACTGGAAAAATATGCCCATTATATGCCACCAACCCGAGACCTTCAATTCGTACGTTGAAGATAATTATTGGAGAAATTTTATTATACTAAAAAGTACTCAAACTATGACTAATACATTTTACATCCTATTTGTGATACAGATATATGTCCCAATCAAGGAGAATGATCACTGGTATCTGATGGTAATGAGCATTCCTGACAAAATACTTTATCACTTAGATTCTTACTGTAAGGTTGAAGATGATGAACCACGCAAGCATCATATTAGAAATATAGTAAGTACTCCTATTATAGAAACAAAGTTAATAGTATCATTACTTCAACAAGTAAAGCACACTATTATTACAGGGAGTGGCTCTTTCTGAAATAATATCATCAGAGAAGTACGCAAAATGTGGTATACAAGACATAGTGAGTTTCGAGGGTTGGGAAGTCGGTAATGCAATAGGTATTCCTAGGTGCACAAATAGGTAATTATTCAAATTGTTGGTTATTTAATATATATATATATATATATATATATATTGTGTTTTCGACTTCCTTATGTTGTATTGCATGATACGTTTTCACACAGCAATGATTCAGCTGTATGGGTTATGCAATGGATGGATGTGCAACAAGAATTTACTCCTGTGATCCCTCCAAAGGTAACTTTTAACATAAACAGTTTCACTTTTTAATTACACTAATACATATGTTAACGTTTGGTAAAATAAATTACAGCTGCACGAGGAAAGGAGTAGAATGTATTTAGCATTGGATTTTGTCACTGGAGATTGGAATAAGATACGGGCAGATGTTAACGAGAGGTTTCAATTATGGTGGATTATGATACACCCATAGCATATTTACTTAAATTGGGAAGAATTATTTATGTCTTCTTGTTAGACTTACTAAAATAGACGAATTTATTTATTAAAACTTTTTTATTCCTATTGTTTTGTATCGCATTTTCGTTATCCTACTAAAAACATATAATTCTAAATAAAACTCAGAATCATCAGTGCTATTTACCTCATTTTTGTTCAGTTTTTCTATGATGAGCTCTTCTTCATAAAATAAAAAAATAAAGTGTATAATATATATTTCCAACTAAAACAACATAAGTACTTGAGTTATTAAGATTTAATTAATAATGATTCGTTCACTAATCATGTTCATTATTTTCTTATATGGTTCTTATTTTTTGATGACCTAATTATAAAATTAAAGTAGTGTAAGAATTCTATTTTAGTAAATTATATAAGATCCTAGTTAAAAGTACTCAATTTTTTCAAATATTACACTTGAAAATTAAATTTTACAAATATTATATTATATTACACCAAGATAAATTATTATGAAACCATAAAGTATTATATAATAGAAAAATATTATATAATATTATAAAAACATAATATCTATTATTAATTTCATTAAATATATCAAGTATATATACAGATATATTTGATTTAACCAAAATATAATATGAAAATATTTAACCAAAATACGGGAGTAAGAATTTTTATTGACCAATTATATTTTATTGATTTCTGTTGTTCCCACTAACAAAATCGGTTAGAATTTATTTTCAATAACGAGAACATGAAAATATTTGACCAAAGAAAAAATATATATATATATAAAAATTTTAATATGCACGACTTCGTATACACGACTCCACAAAGAAATTTTAATCTCCATTATTCTTCCTAAATTCTAGGTGGGGTTCTTTTGGCAACTATGTATATATGACTTCTGTTCTAACTAAGTACTTCAGAAAACTGAATAGCCTTTGAGTGCGGCAAATATACGTGTTTTTACATTAAAATACAATTCATATTCAAAACAAGTTAAAAAAATAATCAATTAGACAAGCAAAGTTAATGATCACGAACAAATGAAGAATTTCTACTCATTAATCCTTTCATAGTTTTCAATAGAACGGTAGCAACTAAACCAAAATTGTTGAGCGAGTTCCAATCCTTTTTCCCATTTGAGGGAAGGAAAACTGAACTAAAAATGAACTGTTTTAACGACACAAAAAGCAGGAAAACAATACAGAACGGTCACATGATAAAAATGAAAATCCTCCATCTTTGAGCTCCAAAACTGAAACTCTGAAGCCTTTGCTAGTCCTTCTTCCTCTAGCACGCGCAAATTTCCATCCTTTTGAACGAACATAGGGCTTGGTGTGACTATGGGGCACACCAGGTGCTGGTCCAAAGTACTTGACAGCCTCTCGTCCATTCTTATGGCCTCTAAGAAGAACCTGAAACAATATCACAAATATAATTTCATTACTTGTTATACTCTGCAAACATTTTTCCTTCCTTCATAGAGAACTAGTTGATTTGAGAAGAAATCATTAATTAAATATAAACTAAATATTTTCAAAACATAAAAAGAAGTTTCAAATCATAATTTCCTTATATTTTGAAACCTTAACAATGCACCTAGCAAAACATGTAGAACAGAAGTGCTAGTTATATTTTCTGTTCCCTCTACAACTATCCTAGCAGGAATGCAGAACCCAGACTAGGGCCCTAATTAACTGGGATGAAAATTACTGGAGACAAATAATACGTTATTATATAAATAGAAAATACAGTGGTTTGAGGGGGTGAAAATGTAAAGATCGTTCAGGAAATAATCAAATTATGTGCCAAGTACAAGAAACTCTGGACTCCAAATATCACCAATCATCAAATCGACAAAAAGGTAGGTGAGGAAACCAGGGGCCAAAAAAGTAGTATTCATCAAATCGACAACCATATCACTATGACATTTTCAAAATGCATACGAACATAAATAGCTAGATTACAAATAAATATTCACCACATTTCCTTGAGAATAATTCGGCACCTTTATGCTCCACAGCAAAGAATCTAGCATAATATAGGCTGCATAGCAAGTATATTGCAGTAAAATAAAGGTTAAACTCCAAGTCTTCTAACTTTGGTCCCTAATCTTGATATCCAATATCAGAAGAAGAAAAGCCAAGCAGGACTTCAAACTTTGGTTCATAATAGTAAATAGCAAAAGTCTAACATGTAAGAAACATAATATTTAAATAGATCAATGTGACAAAGAACACAACAAATACCAAACCCAAATAGAATAAAAATTAAAGAATACAAGAAACTTAACCCACTAACTATACCTTATTACAGCACTTCATTGCTACTGTACGAAGCATTCTCATCATATACCTACAATATCAGCAATATAATATCGTTAGTACTAGCTGATAAGCAGCAATTAAAACTTAGTCATACCTCATTGGTAAAAATACTTACCAATGAGTCATCTTCAATGTTCATGTGATCATCCGAGTCATTATCAAATGTGTCATTTTCCCGGCCTTCTGACTGTGAGATGCCACGACGAACACGACAAGTTGTTCGATTGTGGCCCTCCATGCCATACTGTCCACATCGATGTTTTCTTTTATTGGACTGTGAAGCCCCCCTTTTGTCCTACATTTTCTTGGGTCCCTTGGCATGCTATGTCCGAGATCATTGGTTGCAAGCCCAGCTCCAGAATTATCCACTTGCACACCATCTCTTACACTATCTGCATCATTGACCAACTCTTTTTGTGCAGCATCTTCCTCCTTAAATTGTTTCAACAAATTCATAGCCATTTCCCGTGTAAAGATAAATCTCTCGTTATCTCGACAAGCAAAGTTGGCTAGTTGTCTAAACCAATCCATCAAACAACCGTATTGACTTAGCATCAAAGAATCCCAATGAAGCCCTCGAGCATTTTGGAAACTAACTTTGGCAGTCTTGGTCCACCGAGGCAAGACTAATGACCTTGGAAACTCCTCTATATCTTCATGCACCAAGACGCAAATTATGTGTTCACAAGGTATGCCAAATGATTCCATTCTCATACATGAACAATTGAATTCCATCTCAATGTCACAACAGAATACACGCCACATCTCATTTGGCATTCGGTCTAAAGCGACAGAGTAAATCACATAAGAGCCAGTTTGCCTCATATTTATTACCTTCATTGATGCAGCCCGTACAAGGATTGGTTGGAACATATGAAATATTGATAGGGTGTAAACATTGGCAGCACTCCTCTCTAACTGTTGAAAACAGGTTTGCAAACTGGGTCTCCCATTCACAGAGGCGAGGTCAGCCTGGACCTCTTTCCACCTTATATGGTCGACACAACGATTATAGTGTTGAATGAACTCAACTAGATTGTACCTTGAGTTGACATACTTTGCAATGATCGAGTTTAATCCCTCGCACCGAGAAGTAGTCCGGAAACCAGCAAAAAACTTCCCTCTTATATGTGCAGTTGCCCATGAATGTCTCTTTTTATACATATCTAGGACCCAATTCTTGTTTTCGACACCAAATCCCTCAACCATTTCAAACCACTTTTGACGAAATACATCAATTTCATAGTCGCCTAGCATACACTTTTTAAACATGGAGGTAAACTGGGGCTTGCCAATGTTACTTGTTGCATTGCGAATCAGATGCCATGCACATAATCTATGATGTGCATTAGGAAACTCTTTCTCAATGGCGAACTTCATTGATAAATCACCATCCGTGATCACCAAAACAGGTGCTTTCCCATTCATTGCCACTTTCAGTTGTTGTAGCAACCACCTATATGTGTCTTTTTCCTCATCGCAAATTAAAGCAGCAGCAAAGATAATTGTTTGATTGTGATGATTGACACCAGAAAATACCACCAGTGGACACATATATTTATTCCTCTTATAGGTAGCATCAAAAGCCAGCACATCGCCAAATAATGAGTAGTCTGCCCTACTGAGACCATCACACCAGAATAAATTGCGCAAAGTACCATCGGCATCCATGTGATGATTAAAATAGAGAGAAGGGTCATTTGTTGCTTGATCTTCTAGATACTTCAAAGCTGCATATGCATCACCGGGTAATTGGCGCCTTTGCTTTGCTATTTTATTGTACATGTCCCTTTGCGTGAAAGAGAGATACTCGTAGCCACCTGCCTGATTTGCTAATGCCCGATACATCTGCCCAACACTAATCCCACCCTTTTTCATGTTAACCATGTGGCCAATATCAGCCTCGGACATGAATCTATGCCCAGGGAGCAATCCAGTCAACCGAGGATCCAGAAGTGGATGATTGTGTTCATCAGAAAAATAGGAAATAAACCAACGACCACTAGGTGCATCTACACGAATCTCCATCATTGCACTGCAGCCACACCTTGTCTCGGGTGTAGGTTTTCTCTTAAGGTTTCCAATGCCGTAATTATTTTGCAGTCTAAATCCTTCACGATGACATACAAAATTCTTCAACTTAAGTGCGCCCGCACGACTCTTCCTACTCCTGTTCTTCCGAGCACTAAAGCCTCTTGTCCTTGCATATCTATTGTAGAACTCAAATGGAATGTCGACATCAGAAAAGTGAAAATGACATACATCTTCATCCCTGATGTTCCAAAATTCAATCATCCCAATGTCTTCAAGTGAGTCAATGTTATACCCTTCATCGAAGCCGTGATAATCGAACATTGGTTCCACACTTGTGTCGTCCTCAGCCATATAATCCACGTCAACTTCCTCATATTTTTCTTCCTCCTGCTCATACTGATCATATGATGTATGCTCGCTATTAACCTCTTCATGAGAAAATTCTTGACCCATAACTTCCTAAACACCAATACACAATTCACAATCTTTTAAAATTGAAATCAATCCAATAGTGTCAATCTTAGGAATCATGGAAGTGGACACAAATTTCATTTATTGTATTAGGGGGAAATGAAGGAGCGTGAATCCAAAATCTAATAGTGAAACTATAAGAGTAAAAACAGAAAGACAAGAACAGTTGGCAATGCCAGCTATGCATGCGATGGGTGCAAGGGGAATAAAATATTAAAGAGTATATATCCTATCTATCAATCTATCCTCCAGTTTGCCATAGTGACGAAGAAGATCAACCATGCATGTGTAGTGTTGAACAGTTGGATTGATACCATAATCCCTCATCATCATATCATAAAATGATTGCCATTCATTGAGCAGAAGCCCACAGTTGCAAGCTGCTAGAACACCAACAAAGGTTATAAGATCCGGCCGAGCCTCTTTCCTCATTACCTCAAAGAGTTCCAAGGCTTCCTTGGCAAGACCATGCATTGCATAACCAGTGATAATTGCATTCCAAGACACAACTCTTTCCTCCCTAAGCATCTCAAACAAGGCACGAGCGACTCTCACAGAACCACATTTTGCATACATATCTATCAGAGCAGTCTTAACCTTCTCTAACCACGAATCAGGACGTTCCAGAGAAAAAAGTTCAGAGGACCATTTTAAGTTTTCAAACTTGTATCATGTCATTAAGATACAAGGTCAGATGTCCATTTTGTGACACTTGATTTTCCGTATAAAAAAAATTAACATGATTTAACAATATATATATATATATATATATATATATATATATATATATATATATAATATATATATATATGCTTACAAGTTACAAGAGCATAAGAAAAACACCTACTTGTAACATAGGATGGTGGTGAAGTCACAAGATATGGAAGCTGTGATTTGTTTAAGAACTAATAACCAGAGCACAAATGAACTAGATATGTCACATATATGGTATACAATAAATCAAGTGTTACTTCATCCTAACCTTTTGATGTTATCAAATAGTGATCCGCTAGAGTGAAGACTCAAAGAATTCAGATGAAGTATGATTGGCCCTGACTCATCAAGCAAGCAAGGAGAGAGAATATTATTCATCATGACTATACAATTATGTATATTATTCTACTAGTAAAATTGTTTAATTTAATTGAATAATAATAATAATGTAAAACCTTGTTACACTTTAATATAACAATGAAACTCTTAATTTATTTGTTTACTCTTTTCCTTTTGAATATATTTTGGGGTCACAGGAGAGAGAATACAAGGATGCCCTTGAAGCTTTCAATGAGAAAAATAGGGAAAAGACTCAACTAGTTACAAAATTGATGGAGGTTAGAACTTCTATTTATATTTTCTACTATTGTAAAAAGGAATAAATATTTGTCACTAAGTAAAAGAAAACAGGATAATTTTCTACATATAATTTGATCTAACTAAGTAACTTACATTTTCATTTTTTTTTCTTTTTCTTTTTGGCCATACCAAATATAAGCATGCAAAGGGAGAAACAGATTATACCCAAAGAACGAGCAAACAAAAAAGTAATAGAAATATGTTCACCTCAACGGTGAAAATTAGCATCCATGTCCTCCCAGGGGATTCATTGCCAACCAGGGTTTCAAGAAAGCCAGAAGAATCAATTTTTGCTTTCTCAATGACAGAAAGTGCAGACAGAACCTTCTCTGCTGCTACTTTTCTCGTATTAGATGCATCTTTTAGTACTTTTACACTTTTCTCTACTTCCTAAGTAGACATGAAAAGAAATAAATAAAGCATATCAAACTCATCATGGCCATTAAAATAGAAAATAAAAATACTTTGATATTGTTTTCTGGCTCAAACAGATGCATTATTCCAGTTCTCTTCTTATGTGGTCCTCAAATATTTATTATCATTATTAGTTAATAATTATCATTGTTAGCCGTTGAAATTCGTGACACAAAAAACAAAGAAACAGAAGCCTCTAATAGCAATACCATAGAGTAACCCACTTGAAACATAAGACGGTGGTAACCCACTTGAAAATTCATCAAAAAATTTCACAGGAATACCATAGAGTAAAATCACATATCAACATAAAAATAAATATACTGGTCAACTGTGAATTGAAAAGGCATAATGATTAACTAACCTCCAAGCGTTTAGGCAGAGTCCTGCGCGGCGGCGGCAGAAGCAGGGAGCGGCGGCGGACGCAGGGAGCAGTGGCGGACGCAGGGATGAACATAAACAAACAGGAAGCAACATCAAACACGCAAAAACAAAAAGGATACAGTGAAATTGAGAATAGTACGGTGAATGTGAGAGCTCACTGAGTGATGCGGCAAGAGAATTTTGCGTCCGGGCTATTGCATCGAACTGAGATTGGAGGGCATAGCGATAGGGTTTGGTGAGAAAGGGGAGGACAGAGTTAGGTTTTCCAATCTGTAAACCCTAGCAGATCTCTCTTCTCTTTTGAATCTGAAACTAAAAGAAAAAGGAAAAATTATAAATATCAAAAATTAAAGGAATTCAAATTTAATTAGTCAATTTTCCAAAAAAAAAGGGGTATATTTTGTAATTATTTTTATGATGGTTAATGATTAACCTACAATTTTGTAGGAGCATAGAATCCATGGCCAATTTTTTAATAATATTAAATATTTAAAAATTTTCTTTATCATTAACATTTTTAGAATTTATTGCGAGTCACACGAACTTTCAAATACCATTTTAAAAGTTTACTCTTTAAATTAAAAAAACACCACCGGTTCTAGTGACCTGTGACCCACAAGGGCGACCCAATGCTAACCACACAGGTTGTTGCCATATATTTGACAAGATTGCGACCAAAAGTTACCGCATCAGTAGAGAAAAGCAAGAGAGAGATTTAAACACATACAACTATAAGCAAAAGAGAGACTTAAACAATAAACACACACAACTACAAGTCACACTTAATATTAATTGTTATTAGAAAATATTCAAAATAGTATAAACCACGTTTTTTTATTCAAATAAAAAACTTCCTTATTTATTTATTTATTTAACAATAAAATCACGTTTTTGTGTATTATTTTTTTATTTCGTTGCAATAACTTTGCATTCTTAGACTTCAAAAATTAATATAAAAAGTAAATTTGAAATTACTACCTGAAAAGCTAAAAATAAATGAATTTTTTCTAAACTAACACAAAAATAACACTTATTCTAATAAAAAAAATTGAAAATTAATACACAAAAATATAATTCTTCTTATTCTCACATAAATTAGGAACTGAATATTTATTTATTTATTTATTTAAATAAAATTAAAAGCCCCTATAATAAACCACACTTTATGACTAACATCACATATAAATACCCCCCAAACCTAGCTTCATATTTTCTATCAACCAAATAATCATAAATCTTCATACAAACTAATTAGGATATATATATTCATCAAGTATGGTAGCCATACTCCTTGGCATATTAGTATTTATAGTCGCCATTATTGTTTGGCTGCATCCAAAGGATAATCGAAATAAAGTTCCACCAGGTCCGAAGGCATTGCCACTCATCGGTAACCTCCACATGCTACGAAAACAACCACACCGCACCCTCCAAGCCCTCGCCGCGAAATACGGACCCATAATGTTCTTGAAGCTAGGGCAAGTTCCAACTGTCGTTGTTTCTTCTCCAGAAGCTGCTGAGCTCTTTCTCAAGACCCATGACCTAGATTTTGCAAACAGGCCTAAATTTCAGGTCAGTGATAATTAATAATGAACAAAAAAGACAGCCAATAACTTAATATTAAAATCCGGGGTAGAGCTGTAAGTGAGTCAAGGGAGCTCATGAGCCAGCTCGAGATCAATAAGCTAAACTTATGAGTTAGTAAACCAAACTTGAGCATGAAATTGAGTTCATAAATTAAATGAGTCGAATTTTAGTTTAGATAAGCTTAACTCATTAGTTTATGAACTAAGTTTGATTATATATATATATATATATATATATTATATGCATTTAATATATACTTTTAATATTATATATATATACATATGAAATAGTAATATATATATATATATATATATATATATATATATATATATATATATATATTAATGATTTTTAATTATTTAAATTTTATAGTTATTTTTTATATATAATTTTAATATAAGATAAAAATAAAAAATTTATAATTTATTAATAGATAAATAATATATAAAATTGATATTTTTAAATATTTTTAAAATATATAAATTATAATTTATTGATATAGAATTATAGATTATATTCCTATTATTTGAGTTAGCTCGTGAGTTCGAGTCAGCTTGTGAACTTTCGGTGAGTCGAATTTGAGTTTAAGTAAAAATGGAGACCACTTTAATAATGACACTAAAAATGTCTTTTTTTAAGACGTTTACATGTGTCATATTATTATTGGATATTTTTATTAAATAGATTAATAATTTATTTTTAATAAATAAGAACAAAATTGATTTATTATAGTAACAGTAATAAATCCAATTGTCGGCATTATAATTATTAGACCCAATTTGATCTGATCGAATTACACAATCTAAATCGAATATCTTAAAATTTTTTTATAAAAAGATAAATATATCCCTGACTTATTGTTTTGCGAATATTTAAATCCCTAAAAATTTAAAAATATAATTAAATTCCTAAAAAAATAGGTTTATTGTTATTGTTATTAAAAAAATCGATTTTATTCTAATTTATTAAAAAATTTAAAAATAACCGGTTCATTAATACGTTCAATAATAATGCGACACGTAAATGTCTTTACAAAAAGACGTTTTACGTGTCTTTATGAGAGTATCCTTTTAAAAAATAGGCTCGATTATTAATGAGTCGAACCGTGAGTCAAGTTCAATTTTTGTGAACCAAACTTAAATTTAGTCCAACTCAATTCAGTTCGACTCAGTTTCAGCCCTAAAAGAGGACATGACCCATTGTTTATTTATGCCCCATTGCTAACACATTGGTTATAGTTGGCTGTATTATTTAAGACGACCATTTATGGCAGGTGTTACATATGAACCATATTCGTCTATGTAACATGTATCCTGTTTGAAAAAGATGTTTAGAATGAAAATAAGTTCTAATCATTCTAAAGTTATTTTATTTTATATTTTATATTTTTATTTATTTTATTTTATATTTTTTAATTATTATTAAAATAATTAAATAATATTATATATAATAAATATATAATTATAAATATTATAGTGTAAATATATTAAAAATTAACTATTAAATTAGATATTTATATAAAATATATTTTAAAATATAAAATATATATTAAAAATAAATTGAACTAAAACAACATATATATTTATTTATAAATATAAAATATCTAAATTAGATTGATTTTTTTGTATACATACAGTATTATTGCATATATCTATATAGAGGAAAAAAAAAAGAGAACTTATGGTGCCTATGCATGGCTACGGCGATTATAATGAATAAACAATTGTAATATAAATAATCTACAACAAAGTCTTATCCCACTAATTTGGATCGATTACATGAATCAAATATTGCCATTAAATTCTATTATATATTATGTCCATAGAATCAATGAGTTATATCTCAAATGATATAGTCTTTCCATATTCACATAACAGATCGCAGGTTCAAGTCTCCCGATTCTTTGGTAAAGAAAAAATATATCTTATCTATAAAAAGACTGTTTATATGTGGATCTTGTTTGACCACTTCATAGATGGTCTTCTTAGAATCTTAGGTCTTCCTTTGCCTTTTATTCCTTATCTATCTTCCATCTCATCCACCCTCTTGATTGTATACTTTGTCGGTCTTCTTTTCACATGTCTGAACCACAACACTCTATACCATAAAGTATAGCCGGTCTTGTAGCAGTGTGATAAAATTTATCTTTAAATTTAAATGCATTTTTTTGTCATATATAAAACTAAGTGCACTCCGCCATTTTGACTAATCTACTTGGATCCTATGATTAATAATAATTAAAAAGTATTTTTAATTAAAATTAAAGTCATATATTTTTATTTTTAAATTAAAAATTATTGTTAAATAATAAAATATATTACTTTAGGATTAGCAACATTTTTTACTTATTCTAAAATTACACAGCTACCATAACTATAGGTACCGTATCATTGAAAGAAAATTGTTAGTTATTAAACATTCTATTATTATGTAACAAAGTTGTTTGCATGTGTATGGGTTGTTCAGGTTGTGGAGACGTTTTTCAGTGGCAGTAAGGGCATTGGGATGTCACAGTACGGTTGGTATTGGCGGCACGTGAGGAAGTTGTGCACATTGCAACTTTTGAGTGGATCAAAAGTTGAGATGTATGGTCCTTTAAGGAGGAAAGAGTTGGGAATGTTGGTGAAGTCTTTATGCAATGCTTCTGCGTCGGGTGAGGTTTTGAATCTTAGTGTGATGCTGAAGGAGTTTGCTGAGAATATCACTTACAATATGGTATTCGGTCGAAGCCATGACAATAATAGGTTCAACTTAGAGGCCCTTGTTGACTTAGTCGGTTCTGCTGGAGCTTTCAATATTGCGGATTATGTGCCTATCCTTGGCATCTTTGATTTTCAGGTATCAAATCATTACCTCCAACACAATAATTCAAGATACATTAATTTTTTCTTTTCTTTTAATTAACTTTTCTTTTCAAATTAATATTTTAGTATTTTATTTCATGATAAATTATATATAAAAATAAATTATAAAAATCTAATTTTAGTAATTTTTTTTATTTTTTATACAAAAATTTTAAAAAAATATAATAATAAAAATATAATTATAAAAAACTGATAAGAATAAGAAAAAAATAAAAAAAGTTATATTTCTTATTAATAATTTTGTGTTTTTTCTATTAAAAAGGATATACAATATATTAATTTCGTGTCTCACGAGATAATATTTATATTTATATTTTATCTATTAAATATAATTTTTATTTTTATATTCATATCTCACCATTTCTATTTATAAATAAACGGAACAAAACGACAATAATGATAATGATAATGATAATGATAATGATAATGATAATGATAAGAAGAAGAAGAATAATGGTCCTTTATAACACTAAATTGTCGTTTAGTAAATATAAGGATAAATTAATTTTTTTATCTCTAAAGTTTTAGAAAAAAAATACTTCTAATGTTTTATAAATTTAATTTTGACATATTTATATTTTAAGTGTAAAATAATTTTGTGTGTCAAATCAAATAAGATTAAATTTAAAAAAAAAAACTAATTTTTTCTAATATTCTAAAAACCATTTTGAATCAGTCAAACTAAGAAGTGTTTAGAAATTTAATCGGTTTATAAGTTAAATCGTCAATTTTAAAAATCATTAGTGAACTAATAAACCGACTAGAAATAAATAGGTCAGACTGAATCGAGATTTGTCTGATTTCTTATAAATACTTTAAATGATATTATTTTAGGGTTGAATTTAAGAAAAAGAGTAAACTATTAAAATAATATTTAAAAGTATACATTATTGACAAAGAGAATTCAAATCATGTTAATGATAAATAAGTTTTCGAAAGATTTAAAAATACTGTAAAAAGAACTAAATATTTAATATATATTCTAAAAAAAGACTTTAGAGATTAAATTTTAATAAAAAAAAATTCAATCATTATTTAAAAATAAGATTTTCTTCATCTTTAAAATTTAGTAATTTTATATCAAGTTAAATTTTTTAAAATTTTTTTATTGGGGATTACATATTCTTTTAAAAAATAAAACAAAATTTAGAGATCAAATTTTGCTCCAAATTTTTTTGTATACATTCTTAATATTTATTCAAATATTGTCACAAAAATTTAGATCAAATGAATAAATTAATTTGTTAAATACAAAAATTTTTTTATCACTTATAAAAAATATAATAATTATTAGTTATTTTTGTCATATTTTTAAATTATTTAAGATTGTTTTGTCAATAATATTTTTCAGAATTTTTGTTACTAAATTTTTCGATACCTAATTTGTAGTTAATCCTTAAAAAAAACAAAAATTAAAAACATTCTAAATTTCTTAAATGAATCGCATACACAGATCAGAAATATCCCATTCTCCCTCCTCACTGTTCATTAGCTCAAAATCCTAAGAGACAAAAAAAAAAAAAGAAAAAACGAGTCCATAGTGGAATAATAACCCAAAAAAAAAAAGAAGAAACGAGAGCATAGTGAGGAAGAAGTGAAAAGAAAAATAAAAAAGAGCGGAGCAAAATGAGAAGATGACTGATCCAATTTGAATAATATAACATTAATCTAAGAAATGTATAATTGGCAAATTCATATGTTGAAACCATAGTAAGTCCAAAGTATAGTTTTAATTAATTGAACACAAAAAAGTATAATAGTGAATAGTAGAGCGTAAAAAAACACAGCACAACAATAAAAAAGACGCAAACGAGAGTACAACATAGCATTTAATAATCAATATAATTTGATAATAATAAAGTCATTTAATCAATAGTGAACAAAGTCATTTAATAATCAATATAATTTGATAATTTCTTAACTTAAAAAAAAAGCACGAACAACAGGCACTAATAGTGAGCTAGCTTTGTGATATAATAAGGGTATAAAGCACCAACTTAAATTACAAGTATTCCTTTAGCCAATGAGTACAAAATTTATCATAAAAAAAAGACAAAATTTAACAATAAAAAAAATAAGAACAAATTAGTAATAATTTATCGGTATATCAATTTATCATTAATCAGTAAGTCAGTAACAGTTAATCAACCAACAATAAATAAGAGCAAGTCAATAATAGAATTAAAATTTATCATCAAGTAGTGAACAAAATTAATCAACTAAAAAAAACTCCGAACATTGATTAAGCATCTGAGACATTACCTTCAACAAAGACAGTGATCAGAAATTTCAGGGAGAGTGACGAACGACGGGAAGCTAGCGACAAACACTGGCAAACTAGTGACGGATGACAAGAAGCTGACGACGAACACGATAGATGAACGACGATAGAACAGGACTTGGAGACGCTAGTGTTGAGGGAATGAAAAGACCTTTGAACACGGCGAAATAAGAGGATTGGCGAACCACCACGACAAATTAGGCGGCGACGGTGAGACCAACGACGATGCGATGGAGGCTAAAGTTGCTTTTTGGGAAGAAATAATGAGAGTATGTATGACTGAAGAATCAAGAATGGGGCTGGAAAGGGAGGCGAGGACTTCAAGTGATGTCTGAGGAGAGCCTGACTCTTCTTTTTTCAACAAAATGCGAACAATACCATTTTATTAAAACCGGCCGAATCTCAAATCGATTCGACCGGTCAATTTCTGGTCAGTTCAGCGATTTGTGTCCAATTTTTAATATGGCAATTTGTTATGTTAAATCAAACTGCATAGATATCCGATTCACGATTAAATCTATCTAATTCGATTCTTAAAATCATACATAAAACTTAGAAGAGTTGTAATGTTTTTTTTTATTATTTACCTAAGATTTTTTTATGATAAGAATAAGACTTGTATTTTTAATATATATATATATATATATATATATATATATATATATATATATATTATTAATTAGATTTATCTTTGAGATATTAATATAAAATAATATCATACATTTTTTTTATCAAAAATCATATAATATAACATTTAATATAAAAAATATATGCTATAAAAAATATGATTAAATCTCTGTTTTATAATTTGTCATTATATTTGATTAAACTTTTTTCCTTATAATTTGTCTTTCAATTAAAAGAATCTAGTTTAATTTCTAATGTGCCATTACGGTTGATTTACCTATTCATTATCACTTAAAACTTCATTATTATTGTTATTATTATTATTGTTATTATTATTATTTAATTTAAATATTTCCTTTATTATTTGACTTTTGTATTATATTTAAATAAAATTATAATTTTTTAATTTGAATATTGTTATATTTTTAGTTTTGTGTATTTTTTATGTTTATTTTAATTGAATCATAATTAAATCAATTAAATCACTAAACTAATAAATTAATAACTAAAAAAATTTTATAATCAATTTAACTTTTAAAATTTTGTTTTTTTCATTAATCATGTAAACAATTATCCAATAAAATAAATATAAAAGATATTACACTATCCATCGTTAAAATTAAACTCGTATTTTATTTGATTCAATCTTTTTTTCTTAACATTTAAAATAAATTTTAATTCTTTAAAGAGTATGGTTGAAGTATTACTTTATTAGTCGAATTCTATTTCCATAAAAATTATATCTAAAAGGAAAGTCAAAATTAAAATAATAATATACATCATTATCTTCTTCATCATGAGTAATTGAGTACATCCTTCTTTTTCTCTCTACCGCCACCCCATCACACCACCACACCACCCACCTCACCCCTCAGCCATGGCCACCATCACTTCCAATATCAGTATCAACCTCTATCCCATCAGGAAACCACATTTTTTCCACTCCACTGTGCATCTACTCTCCCTCCTCTTTTCCTCTTCTTCCAATGGTTTCTCTCTCTTTATTTCTCTCTACAACTTTTATTGATCTCTTTGTCTCTTTCCCTTCCGACGTGCACTCTCTCTCACTGCAAAACTTCGTCGCTCTTCCTTTTGCGCTTGATTTCAATATGTTTATTTCTTCGATCTCTTTCTCTTTGTCTCTATCTCATTATTAGCGTTGATTTTTTGTTTGTAGAAACGGTGATGGAGTTAGGATTTGGTTGTTAGTTGGAATTATGACGGGGTGAGAAGAAAGGGCAAAGGCAGTGATGACGGTGGAGGTGGGGATGTAGTGACGAGGACGAATGAGGAAAAAAGTGAGAAAGAAAGAGTGCGCTATAAAGGAGACAGAGGTGGCCATGGCAGCAAAATTTGGGATGGATGGGAATCTAGTGAAGTTCTTGTTGAGGATGTTGAGAGATGATCATGATCATGATGACAATAATAATGATGACGTAGTAATAATATATATGGATAAAGTCAGTAAATGAATTTTGATTTAATTTTAACTGTTAATCATTAACTGATACTGTAAAATTAAAGCTCTTAATTCAGATGATAAGAACATAAATTAATTAAGCCCAACAGTTTATTGAAATTTGACCAGCACTTAATCAGTAAAATAAAGTGAATAATCTTTTACTTTTTAATAAAATTTCACACCATTAAAATCACTAATAATAATTAATTAATTATTACAAATTACATAACTTACTAGCTTCCTAACACTTTTCATTAATTAAATTAAATCAAATATTAAGGATAATTTTAAAATTTTTCAAAAATTTATTAAAAAATATATATTACAAAACATTTATATAATTGTATAATAATTATATCGATTTTTCTAAATAATTATTCACACTGTCAATAGAAATAATAATATTTTATGATGTGATAATGTATAATTAGATACACATATAAAATGTTCAAAATTAAATTCATATTATAATCAAATATAATATGTTTAATTTTTGTTCATACAAACTTACAAACACATAAATACTAACTAGCTATTATCTTTTTCAGGGAATAAGAAAGAAAGTAAATAAATTAAGAAAGCCAATTAACGAGGCACTGGAGCATATTATTGAAGATCATCAGAATACCAACTACGATGATGATGATGATAGTCCACAGAAAAAGGATTTTGTTGACATATTGCTATCATTTTTGGATCAACCCATGGATCCTGATGAAGAACAACACAAACACGTTCTGACAAGAAATGACATCAAGGCTATTATGATGGACATGATTGGTGCAGCATATGAAACATCAACTTCGGCAATTGAATGGGTAATGTCAGAGCTACTAAAGCATCCTAGTGTGATGAAGAAACTTCAACACGAGATACAACATGCAGTGGGAGGAATTAACAAAGAAGTTGAAGAGAATGAAATAGAGAATATGCCTTATTTGGATATGGTTGTGAAAGAGACCTTAAGATTATACCCGGTTGCACCTTTGTTAGTGCCTCATGTGTCTCGAAACGACGTCGTTATTGAAGGTTATTACATAAAAAGAAATACACAAATCATAATAAACGCATGGGCAATTGGAAGGGATCCAAGAGTTTGGTCAGAAAATGCAGAGAAGTTCTATCCAGAGAGATTCGAACATAATAATGTAGACATTCTTGGACGCGACTTTAGATTCATACCATTTGGTTCTGGTCGAAGAGGGTGCCCTGGAGCTCAATTGGGATTTGCAACTATCAAGTTTGTTGTGGCTCAGTTGGTGCATTGCTTTAACTGGGAGCTTCCTTTTGGCATGTCTTGTGATGAATTAGACATGAATGAAACATTTGGCATCACTATACCAAGAACTACACACTTGCTAGCTATTCCAACTTTCAGGCTAACAGCTGAAGCTGCTAGTAACAAAGAATAATGCTCACCAGAAGTTTTTTTTTTTTCTCATTTATTTAATACTCGCTCGTTGTCTAGTTAAATAATTATTGTGAGACTAAGATAAATTATATTTTTCATTTAAATAAAGGGTCTAATAATTAAGCAAGAATAATGTTTAGGAGCAATAGTAGTTTAAATAAAGGGTTTTTATTTTCTTATTTTGTATTTTTTAATTATTATTAAAATAAATAAATAATTTTAGATGTAATAAATATGTTATATAAATATAAAATTATAGATATTTTAAATAATATACTTTTGTGTCATTATCCTTCTAACATTACTCTTAAGCAATTATCTCTTTTCAATCAACAAAAATTTTAAATAAACATTTTTTCAATTAACAAAAAAAGAATGAATGACGAAGTTAACTAAATGTTGTTTAGAAAATGTTAGTTACTAATTAACTAAATGATGATGGATTAACGGGGAAAATTAATCTGACAGGTCACTTATCCTTAAATTTAATTCATAGCTAGGGAGTAATGGAATAAGAAGATAAAGGCTGAATAAAGTGAAATAGAGTATATTATTTAACCAATTCATTAGCACATTGCATTTTATTTTTGGATAAATAACTTAATTAATTTTTTTAAAATAATTTAAACAATAAATAATTATTTTAAAAATAGTTTATAAATAAATTATTTTGTATTTGAGTTTTTAGTTCTAAAAGTGTTTATTTTAAAAGAAATGTGATAAAAAAATTTATTATGAGAGAAGTTATTTTTTTAACTTCTCTATAAACTTTTAAATAATTTCTTAAAAAACTGTAATTTAATTTTAAAAATTACACTAAACATTAATATTTCTATTTTTTATAAATAAAAAATTCAAAAAAATTACTTTTCAAACTTTTCAAATGAGACTTTATTCTTTCTTTCTTTCTTTCTGCAATTGCTCTACTAATTCTTTATGTATTGCTCATATTTCTACCTTTGAATATGGCAACATACCTTTAGTTGTTTGTGAATCTCAATAAATCTTATATATTTACAATATTATATAGGAAAAACTAAATTTAAAATGTAACAAAATATTCTTAATTGAAATATTACGAAATTTCATTGCTTGAAACATGTTAGTTAATATAAAGGCTGAAAATAATATTTTTAAATGTAAAAGATTTATTAGTATATTTTTATTTGTTTGTTAGATGATATAGTTAATTAGTTTGTTAGAATTAACTAATATATAATTTGTTATTTTTATTTTTCTTTTCACATTTTTTTGTACAGTTATATAATTTGTTATTCATCATCACAATATTCTTTTCTCTTTCTCTCTTTCTTTCTCTCTCTCTATTTCTTTTCCTCCTTTTTTTTTTCATTCTGCTGCAGCCATTTCACTTATTGACAGTAACTCTTTTTTCATTTGTTGTTAATTTACTGCTCAAGATTGATACCATTTTACATGGTATCAAAGCTCGGTTACATCAATGACGACAAACAAAGAAAACAGCTCAAATATCAACACTTAAGTAGACTCCGCTGCAGATTTCGAATGATTCACAATGTTCATGTGTTAGTTCTTGCAATTTCAAGCTTAGCTCAACAGATTGAACTCTTCTTCTCCAATCTCTGACCCCATAAGCCTATATTACCTGCATCCGAGTAAAAGCCCAGGTACGACTTTGATTCTGTTTCAGCTTACTTCTCAAAACTATTACTAATGGTCACACGATATGTGGAGAGCACTCAGATCGAAGAAGAAGGTGAAGTTCTTGGATGGTTCAATTCCAAAACCAATTGAGAATCAACCTTTGTTTGAAGCTTGGGATCCCTGCAATAACATCTTGTTTTTATGGCTCAACTTCTTGCTCTCTTCAGAAATTGTTAAGAGTGTGATGTGAATTAGCAATGCTTCAGATTTGTGGAAGGACTTGAAAAATCGTTACTCACATGGAGATATCTTCAGAGTTGGAGAGTTGAAAGAGGAATTCTACACTATCAAGTAAGGTGATTTAACTGTTACTTCCTACTTTACCAAATTGAAGTCTGTTTGGGAAGAATTAGAGAACCTTCGTACAATCCCTAGCTGTATAGCTTGTCTTAATGGCTGCAACTGTGAATTAAAAAATTATTAGGGATTATATTTTTGAGGAATATGTTGTGAAATTTTTTAGAAGTCTGAATGAGCAATACTTTACTGTGAAATCTCAAATTATGCTACTAAAACCTTTGGTTGATATTAATGCTGTTCTGGCAATGCTAACTCAACAAGAGAGGGAACTAAATTCAGATTTCTTGGATATAAAGATAATAAAAAATTCTATGGAAGTACAACATCAACAAAGAGGTAATTCTTCCTCAAGAGGCAGAGGAAGAGGTCAAGGTGGTGCTAAGAGAAACACTGCTCAGAAGACTTTTGGTAAATGATACACTTTCAAATTATGCACTTATTGCAACAGAATTGAACATTTGGTTGAGAATTGCTACAAAAAAATAGTTTTTCTGCACACTGAAAGCAGAAAAGTGCAAATCACATCAATACTGAAGGTGAAATTGAAGATTTAGGTGCTGGTGGTGACATTACTGATTCTAGTCAAGAAGAAGGTGGTAATGAAATTGTTCTTGTCTTAACTCCGGATCAGAAGCAAACTTTAATTGCACTTCTCCAGTAACCACTCATAACAGCTCCAAATAGTGTGAATCATATCACTTTCTTAGCTACCTTAACTCAACCAAAAGGTAGACATATTTTAAATGTATGTTTTACTAAAACTTCTTGGATACTAGACAATGGTGCTACTGATCATGCCTGTTATCTTCAAGATTTTTTTAAAACTTTTTATCATATAAAGCCTGTTTTGGTTAATCTACCTGATGGATCTAAAACCTCTACAAATATTTGTAGAATTATGCAATTGTGAACCTCTTTGATCCTTACCAATGTTTTATTGATACCTCACTTTAAATATAACTTGATTTCTGTTTCCAAGCTTACTAAATCATTACATTTTAAATTTAGATTCACTAATTCTTACTGTGAGATACAAGTACTTCTTTCATTGAAGATGATTAGACAAGCTGAGATGCAAAGAGACCTATATGTAATGAATGCTGAACGTACAAAACTGCCTTCATTAGATTTTAGGATACAATCTATAACTCTCAGTGTACAATAAGACCTAGGAGCTCTTTGGCATGCTAGACTAGGTCATTTACCTTCAGCAGAATGATTACCATGAAAAATAGTTTTCTTTTTATTGATTGCATTAATTCTTCACATGTTTGTGATTCTTGTCAATATTCTAGATAAAGAAAATTATCTTTCACAACAAGTAATACAAATTCTAAAAATACTTTTGATTTATTGCATATTGATATTTGGGGATCTCTTTCTATTCAGTCAACTTCATGTCATAAATATTTTATAACTATAGTTGAGGATAAAACTCGGTTCACATGGATTTATTGCATGAAATTGAAATATAAAACTAAAAAATTGGTTCAAGACTTTGTCCAACTTGTGCAAACACAATTCAGCAAAAGAATTAAGCAAATTCAAACTAATAATGGTATGGAATTCAAAATAGGCTCATTTTATAATTCAAAATAGATTCATTTTATAATTCAAAAGGCATTGAACATCAAACTTCTTGTGTTGAAACTCCACAGCAAAATAGTGTTGTGGAGAGAAAGCATCAGCACCTACTGACAGTTGCAAGATTATTATTATGTCATTCAAATATTTCCAAATGCTTTTGGCATTATGCTGTGCAACACTCAATTCATTTAATTAATAGGTTACCTAGTGCATTTTTGAACAATATAACTTCATATGAGGCTTTATTTTATTCAAAACCTGATCTAAATGAGCTTAAAGTTTTTGGTTGTCTTGTGTTTGCTTCAACACTTACAGCTGGTAGGACATAACTGGATCCTAGAGTTCGAAAGTGTATTTTCTTAGGATACAAGTCGGGAACCAAAGGTTCTATTTTGTTTGATTTAAACACAAGAAATTTTTATCTCACGAAATATAGAATTTTTTGAACATATTTTTCCTTTCAGATCTATTCAAACAACAACCAGGACTCATGCAAACTCAAATTCTCACCCACAATACTCTTTTAGTCCAACAGCTTTTGATCCTTTTCCCAATTTATAGCTGCCTTCTGCATCACATTATGAGGATATTATTCATACATCATCACATCCTGGAATCACTACTGATGTCTCTAATAATAATAGCTCTCTTTCATTTTTGAATAATGACATTAGTAAGAACTCTACATCATCTGCATCATACATTCATAAAAATAGTGATAATGCTGCTACCCTTACCCCTCATGTTGATCACATTCAACTTGAACCAACTCAGCCTGTCATGAGAAGGTCTGAGAGGGATAGAAAACTACCCTAATACCTTAAGGCTTTCATTGTTTCAGCATGGCATCACATGAGGATCCCATCAATGCTATTCGTTCTTCTTCAAGCTATAAGTACCCTTAAAAATAAGCCTGACCCGAAGCACTACTCTAAGGCTATTATGCATGATTGCTGGAGAAAAGCTATTGATGTAGAACTTGCTGCTCTTGAACAAACAAGATTTGGATCATCAGTTCTCTTCCTCCTGGCAAGAATGCAGTAGGTTGTAAATGGGATTTTTGCACAAAATTCAACCCAGATGGGACAACTGAAAGACACAAGGCTCAGTTAATTACTCAGGTTTCATTTAAATCCCAGGCATTGATTATATTGACACCTTCAGTTTGGTTGTTAAAATGAGCACAGTAAGAGTCCTCTTAGCAATTGCAGCATAAAAGAATTGGTATCTTCATCAACTTGATGTCAATACTTCTTTTCTTCATGGGGATCTCCACAAAGATGTTTATATGAAGTTACCAAAAAGGCTGAAGTGTGATAATCTCAAGTTAGTTTGTAAATTAGAAAGATCTCTATATGGTTTGAAACAGGCGAGCCGCCAATGGAACAACTGTAAAACCCGGTTAATTAACGGCTAATTAACCCATAAATGAGAATTTATTCTGGAAAGCCAAAAATGTAATTTTTATGGCTTAATATGATAGGGGAGATTGAGACGAGAATTTCGGTACCAATTTTATAGAATTAGGACCAAGATTGGACCGAACGGGCCAAACCGGGCCAACCGGACCCAAAGTGGGCCCTTGGCCCAACATAACTAAATCAAAACCCTAGTTTTCAGCACTCTCTCTCCTCACATAACACTCTTACACGCTGAAATTGGAGGCACAAGAGGGAAGAACACTCTCTCAAGTTCTCTCCCTTGGTTGATCTTCAAACCACCATAACTTTTGATCTAGAGCTCCGATTGCCGCATCGTTTGTGGCCACGCGTTCACCGTGAAGAGCTCTAAAAAACCTATACAATTAATCTTGAGGTAAGCCCCGTTTTGCTCTTTGAATTTCCAGCTTTGATTTCGAGTTTCATAAGCAAAAATGTTGAGATTTTGGGCTCTTTGATGTTATAAGACCCAACTCTCTTGAAGGAGAAAGTTAATCTTATCTCCTTGGACCTTAGGTGTGGTAAGATTCTCAACCCTAGTATAATTTGTGGTTCTATGATGTTTGGGTTTTGAGATGTTGTGTATGGGTGTGATGATTGTGGCTTAGATTGTGTATGTGTGAATGTTGGAGCTTAATTAGTGACTTTGAAAAGCTTGAAAAGAGTTTGGTGGTGAAAAATCTGTTCTTGGAGGTGTTGAGGCCTTGAGAGCTTGAGGAAAAGTGGTTTGGAAGTGCTCCGGTTGAGCTTGGGAAATCGGCTAAGGTATGATTTCGGTTTCTCGTATCTAATATGTAATGTGGTAGGAAATACTTATCTAATATGTAATTGTCGGTGTTGTTGAATGGTTGATATATATGATGTAGTCATATATGTGATGATGATTATTGATGCCTTGATGGTATGATGCATGAGAAATATGCATGTTGTGATATATGCTTGATGATTGGTTATGATTGAATTGTGGGTGGAACCGTGTTGTTGGTGAGTATGATATTGATTGTGTACAATGATGATTTATTAGAATTGGTGTTGTTAAAAATTGGCATGAGGAAGAGTATATGATATGTCAATGTGTTTGGGTTTGAGCCACTTGGGTGAAGTGGGTTAAAATGATGGGATAGTGATTTTGTAAATTGTGGTAATGTGTCAATGTGTGAGCTGAGGAGGCTTGATATTGAATTTGATATATTTTGATTGATTTTAAAGAAAATGGATGAATTTGGCATGTTTTGATTGATTTTGAAAAGAGTTGAAAATGGCATGTTTTGGAAATGACACTTTGTGGTTTTGTATGAAAAACATGGTCTTTGGGCATACTTTGACAGGACATAACTTGGACTACGGATCTCTATTTTGTGCCAAATCTGGTTAGAAATGAAATTGGATCCGGAATGTCCATGCCGTTCGAAGAACGGGTGAAAAACGATTTAAAATGAGGAAGTTATGTCCGTCGGAAGATTGGGGTTTGAATTTGTGAATTCTGCAGCTTTTAACTTAGAAAATTTTTAGCAGAACGACCCCTCGCGCGTAGGCGCACTTGGCGCGTATGTGCCGTTCTTCCAGAAAGTGCCATCCACGCGGGCGCGCCGACATGCGCGGGCGCGCCGACGTGCGCGGGCACGCCGATGTGCTGCACCCAATGCCCAGCCATTTTCCAGAAAGTTTTGCCAAAACTGTGCCAGATTTGTGCCTGGGGCACGAGAGTACCCACGCGTACGCGTGGCTGACATGTGCGCGTCGATTGGCTAATTTTCAATTCACGCGTTAGCGTGCATGACGCATACGCGTCGATGAGTTTTGTGGCCATCCACGCGTGCGCGTAGAGTGCGCATATGCATGGCCCTGTTTTCATCACAAAGTTGATTTTTGAGTTTTAAAAGTCAAATCTCATACTTCTAAGCCTCCGATCTCACCACTTATGTCTTAAATCATTATGATATGCCTAGCAATTGGAAAAGGAGCTAGGGGATGTGGTAACTTGCGAGTGAAACAAGGGAAAAATGAATGATCAATGAGGATCAAAGATGATTATGTAAGAGGCGGAGGATGGCGGTGGAAGTGCTTGTTATGCCATGGGCCGAAAGGCCGTAATTGTTAATGAAATGGCTGGTTATGGATTTAACTGTGATCCAGATGGCTGGTTATGGATTTAACCGTGCGCCGGATGGCTGGATTATTGCCGTGTTACAGCGGAGCCATGATTATGGATAAGAATAAATGCATATATATGCTGTTGAATGAATTGTGAATGTTACACTTCCATTATCGGAGATGAGAGTTTCCCTGGGAGAAAGCAGTGGCTAGCCACCACGTGCTCCAGGTTGAGACTTGAAGCTCTTTTGACCCTATGTCGTCAGGGTGGCCGAGCACTGTGAAAGCCCCGGATGAGCTCACCCCCATAAATATTCACCAGTGAGGGTGATGGATATGGATCATGATTATGATCAAGTTTATATTAAGTATAACTCGAGTTGGGGAGACACGACAGAGGGACAGTCCAATGGTTAACTACCAAGACTTGTCGGGTTGGCTCTATAACCGACAGATGATATCATCAGCCACTAGGGACAGGCATTCATCATATGCATACTATATGAATTGTTTGAGATTGCCTATTTGACTGCATATTACTTGCTAATTGTCTAAATGCCTTAATTGTTCCTATTTGTATATTTCTTGTTTGATATAACTGTGTTTGCTACATTATACTTCTGCTGGTGGTTGGGAGGTCTGAAGGAATTGGAAAGGGAAGTATTAGTTAGACTGAAGAAGCTTTAGTTAGTCGCCACTTATGGTTTAGCTTGCTTATAAGCTTTGATATTATCTGGAGGAAGTTCTAGGATTGCCTTCGGCTTTCCTCTATTATTATGTATTATATATGTGGAAGCTGTTACCATGCTGGGGACCTCTGGTTCTCACCCATGCGGATTTTGTGGTTTTTAGATGCAGGACGTGAGGTTTCCCGCTGAGGCATGCTGGAGACTTCTAGATTTGCGAAGATCCTTTGTTCTCGGGACTATATTTTGGGTTATATGTTTTGCTTAGATACTTTTATCTCCATTAATTAATACAAACTGTGATGACTCCTCTTATGAGAGATCTTGGAGAATAGGTTTATGTGTTTGTGTCCCTTTAGGTTTCCTTTGGGATTTTCCTTATTTTATCATATGTATATATTGCTATGCTCGGACCGGTTATCTTCGCAGCCGGATTTTGAGTCTTGATATTCCTGTTTTTGACCCTCCTTTGTATATCTATAATCTCACGTTGGTTATCCTTGTTCGTTACGTTATCGATCGGAGTGTTGCGCTTTCGAGTTGCGATTTTTGTTTACCCCTTTTTCTATAAAGGCTCCTAGTTATAATCAATCATTCATACTACTATACGTACTAAATTTTTATATTAGAGGTCGTAATACCTTGTCATCTCTGAATTATGACTTAAGCATAAGACTCCGTATGGTAGGGTGTTACAACAACAAACTATCCAATGCTCTATTTGAATTGGGATATATTTAGTCTGAAAATGATCACTCTTTATTCACCAAGTCCACTAATGTTAGCTTCACTGCTATTTTGGTCTATGTGGACAATCTTATGTTGGCTGGTGATGATCTCTCAAAAATTGAAGCTGTCATACGCTTCTTGGACCGTAAATTTAAGATAAAGGATCTTGGTATTTTAAAATTTTCATTGGCATGGAAGTAGCAAGAAGCAAAATAGGGATTGCTCTTTATCAAAGAAAATACGCTTTAGATTTGATCAATGATTGTGGCTTACTTGAAGCCAAACCTGCCACTACACCCATGAATTATACTACCTCTTTGTCAAGAAATTATGGCTCTCTTTTACTGGATGTTACTCTTTATAGAAAGCTTGTTGGTCGCCTTTTTTATCTCATGAAGTCGTAAAAGTGCCTTCATGTATGTGTCAATTTAAAAAAAATTGCTAAATATATAATAAAAAAATATTTATAATACAGTTTGAATTGATGTTGAATATAAATTATATAAAGAATTTTTTATTTAAATAAATAAAAAATATATTAATTTTTTAAATGCACAGAAATAGAAATTGTTATCAAAATGCACATCACCATTTTAACTGCAGCACACAAGAAATGAATTAAGCCTCCAATTTAAATATGACACCCATGAAATAGGCTATTCATGGGTGGCGGACGTAAAATAGGTCATTCATCGGTGTAGTACATAGGGAATGATCTTATTTCGCGTCCACACCCATGAATAGCCCATTTCGTGAGTGCCAAAAGCAACATGGATCACTTGCACTATTTTGTGGGCACCAGACTTGAATTGAAAGTTTAACCCATTTCGTGTGTGCTGCAGCTAAAATGATGAGGCACATTTTAATAACAGTTTCTATCTTTGCGCATTTAGGGTGTTAATGTATTTTTTTATTTATTTAAATAAAAAAGCCTTAGATAAATTTATTACAATCTAAATATTAATAATTTCTATCTCTGCGCAATATTTTTTTTTGAAATCCACAAACGCAACTTGCGTTTTGATTAGTGTCAGAAATCTTTTCTTAAAGGCCTCAAAACATAAGTTGCATTTTGTGTAGAAAATAATATTTTAATTGAAAACCTTGTCTATAAATACGAAACGCAATTTCATCTTTCTTCACTTCGCAATCATATTCCTCTTTCTTGCATATATTTTATAGTTGAGTTTTTTTTACAATTAGTTGTGTCAAAAAGGTCGGGTTAGGTCAAGTTGAGGTTATGGAAGGTATTGCAAATTTACAAGTATATTATAATGGTAAGATTATACCAAACATACACGAAAGAGTGACTTTTGTTTGTAAATGTCTGTTTTCATTTGCTATTCCATGCACCATGAGTTTTGTAGAGTTACAAAATGGTCTTTGTGATAACATAGAAAGTCACATTTCAAAAAAGGTGAGCAACATTTTATATAGAAATCCTATACAAGTATTTTGTGGGCTGATACAGTTTTAAATAATGTCCATCACTGACGACACAAGTATGCAGCAAATGTTCTGTATTTATCAACAAATCCGATTTCACGTGCCGATGATAGAGTTGTACGTTGAGTTTGAACAGCACATGGGGCTGGACGCGGATTGGCGAAGAGATCAGTGTTGATGAGTTCGGGAATATAGATTGGGAAGAAGATAACATCGACAGTAAAGAGGAGTTCGAAACCAACTATGAAGTCAATTACAAAAACGATGACGGAGACCTAACAGACAATCCGACGGTGCAAAATGAATCGGATACAATTGTAAGTCAGCACCCCTTTGATGTTGCGTCTTTTATGCGGACTCTAGATTTCGAAGCCATGCATGCTCCAAAATTTTCTGAATATATAAATATGGATATGTTATGATTATTAATTAAAGTTATCACTACTATTTATTTTATTTGCCTTGTCCGATTAATAGTGGTTTGCATATCGTAAGTAAAGATAACGTTGTAGCGAAATTATAATAACTAAAATATTATGAGCAGTATTAATTTTTGTTTTTAAAAATAATATTCTGTTAATAATATATTGATAATAACAGTTATTAATATATTAAAAAATAATAAGAAGAACAAGATAATGATAATTTATTAAACAATATTATTATTATCATAAAAAAAATAAATTATTAAAAAATAATAATAAATTATTAAATAGTATTATTTATTATTAAATAATAATAATAAATTATCATTATTTTTTTTTTATCGTAAACAGTATTATAAGAAACTAACAATATACTAATTATAATAATATTTTTTTTGGGAGACTTAATCATAATAATAATTACTCAAATATAACGAAAATACGAACAACAACAATGTCAATAATAATAATAATAATAATAATAATAATAATAATAATAATAATAATAATAAAATTACTAGTTAAAACACAAATAAATAAAATATAAATAAATGTATTTATTTATTTATCATAAAATTAAAAAAATATTTATTTATTGAGAATGATTCAGATATTAAATAATGTATTCTTCAAATAACATAAAATCACGAACAATTTTTTTTAATGATTACTATTCACTCACTTAAATTACTCCTCCTTCTTTCTACTAATCTTCTTCCTCTCTTCCTTGCAACCAAAAATTTCAAACTCTCTTTCCCTTACAATACAAATTCTCACTCACTAAAATTGAACCCGAACCTTTACCTTGCAAAACCTCACTTGCATTTTGCTTTTAAAGACCCGCTTCGGCCATCTCCAAACACCTGTCGAGCATGCAGCTTCTGCTCCTGTCAATCATAAGCTACGTTTTGTGCCTGCCATCTGCCAAACGCAACCTGTATTTTAGGTAGTTGAAGGTTGTCAAGTGGCCGGTCATTATTTGCATGCAGGGGACATAAATGACATGTTTCGGTTGTTGCTTTTCTCATGCCAAACGAAACTATTTTGTAGCTGTTTTTCTCATGCAAATCGCAGCCTGCGTTTTGCAGGTCTCTGTAGGGGTGGCAAAACAGGTTGAACCCATCGGGCCGATCCGCTAAAAAGGTGAGTTGGACTAGGATTTGGAGTTCGCCAAATTAAAAAAATTCGCCAAATCCGTACTGCCAAATTAGCGGGTTTTGGCGGGGCGGGACGGGCCGGTCCGCCAGGCCGAAGATTTTTATTTTTTTATTTTTTATTAAATAAAAGAGTTATTACTATTATAAAATTAATAATTATAGAATTTTTAAACACTTTTTGTTTGTTTTTGTTTTTATTCTTCTTTTAGTTATTAACTTTATTTATTTTATTTTACAATTTTATATATTTGCTCAAATTATGTGATTTATTTTTAAAATAAAGATGGTTCTATTGACAAATATTATTTTGAACAATTTTATTGAAGTTAAAATAGTAAAAAAATTATATTATAATTTGACTATTTTTTATTTGTATTTGATTTTTTAATTAATTTTTTTGGTTAATTTTAATAAATTTTATTTAAAAAAAAAAGAATCAAGCGGGTTAACCCGTCGACCCGCCAATCCGCTATAAAATAGAACGGAATAGCATTTTAAACCCATCTTAATTGGTAGGACGGACCGACCCGCTTTGCCATCCCTAGGTCTCTATATTTCCTAAGTCCACATATTTAGATAACACAACATGCACCAATATTACTGCATAACACTCTCTTCTACTCCATTTTTAAATTAATTTCTGTAAATTATTGATATGATAATAAGAGTAAATAGCTATTTTTTATTATAAAAAATTTAGGCGTTGACAAATTTAATCATAAAAAATTAAAATTAATATTATATTTATAAAAAATAAATTTTGATTGGCAAAATTATTCAAAATTCTTAAATGACCTTTTATAATTTAACCTAACATAATCTAACTTAACCCCAATTTCTAATTACAATATTTCAACATCATTCCATCTTATCTCACAAAATTTTTTTTTCTTTTTCTTCTTCCACACCACCATATTCACTTTTTCTTTGCTTATTCAATGTCATCAATACTACGATATCATTTACTTTTCGAGTTGTCACTCAACATAAACACAATGACAAAAGCACACAAATTTAAAAACAAAAAAAGGAAATCAAATACACATCTCGCTCTAATACTCCACCACATTCCATTTCTTTCTTTCTTTTCTCATTCATCCTTTGCCTCCTTCACACTGATTTCATATTCAACAATGCCCAATATAACCTAATCACAATATTATTGTCGTTATTGTTATGGACTTATGGAATAATGCATCTTGTTTATAGCCTTATCAAGATGGCATCTCCCAAGTGCAAAGCTATTCTCAACAACTGTCTCAACCTCACCAACACCAGCACCACCGTTCAATCGACCACTTTTGTCCCAAGGAATGCCATCCAAATGCGTTGTTTTCTGGTTGCATAATGACGTCTTGGCCAAAGCGCGAAAGTTGTTGGCGTTAATGGCTTTTTTTGGCAGCAGCACCAAAAGAAGCGAGGCAGGATGATATCGTTGGATTCTCGATGAGAATGATTGTTTTTGTGATTTTCTTGATGTGTTCTATGGTGCCCATGAGGAGGCAAAACAAAAAAAATAGCAACAGAAGATAGAACAAGAAGAAAGTAGAGATCAAGTTAGAATACATGGGATCAAATACGACATTAATAATGGAGATAGTGGCAAGCCGATAGTAAGCGATGTAGGTGGAGCAAGAAAAAGAGCTACAGGTGAGTGAGGTGGTGTTAGGAAAAGAAGAGAGGGTTAGGGTTTGGGTTGAGGGTGGGGTGAGGATGGGTGGAGTGAAAGATCAGATATTAGGGATGAATAGAACCAGAATATAGATAGAAATTTGGATTAGGTTAAGTTAAGGATAGTTTGAAAATTTTGAATAATTTTTTAAGATTTAGATAGTTTTGTCAATAGAAACTTATCTTTTATGAGTATTACATCAGTTTTGATTTTTTATAGTTATATTTGTCAGAGTGCCTGAATCTTTTATGGTTGAAAATAGTTATTTATTTTAAGGGTAAATATCCTTTTCGGTCCCTGAACATTTTAAAGTGGGACATATCGCACCTTTATCATTCAGAAACCTCAAGCGGGTCCTCAACCAATGACATAAGTGAACGAATCGACCCCTGTGACCGGTTGCTAACAGGTTGCTTGGATGACGTGTCAGGTGGTGGCTGAGTTGTCAACTCCAGGTGGCACGTGTAAGTAGAAGTTGTTGCAGGGACTCAAAACCCCCTCCCTGCAACTGAAACGGCGTCGTTGCATTGGGTGGCTCCTCCCTTCCGTTTTGCCGGCTTCCTCCCTCTCTTTCGCGGCCTCTTCTCCGGCTCAACGGCATCCTTCACCACAGAAGCTTCCAAATCCGAATGATCCAAATCTCCGCCTCCGCCACCACCGGACTTCACAATGGAAGCCGGCAAGATCACGCTGGAAGTAAAAGACAGTATTCCATCCTCAATGCTGCTCCACGAAGTAGGGGATCTCCTCTTCTTGTTCTCATCAGAGACAAACTGCGACTGAGACTGAACAGAGAACAAATTGTTTCCACCGTTATTACTGTTTACACCATAAGAACCCTTCTTATTCTCTCCGAAACTCAGAATCTCACCAGATTCCGGCTTCAACGAGCTCGAGAAATTCAATTTCATCAGCACAAATCCCTGATTCTGTTGTGGATTCTTTGGAGCTTCGGTTACCATGCTGGAGGAGCCAGGATTGGATACAACCGGCACCGTTTTGTTGTTGGCAACCGTCGTAGTCGCAGCCATATTAATAGAATCTCGAATTTCGATCCCACCAGCCGAAGAAGAAGGGTCATTGAGCCACAACGAAGAAGGATCGTTCTCTCCTTGATCTGCAGAACTCAAGGGCCAGGATCCAGAATCTTTTTCGCCTTTGTAGTAACCGTCGCATCAACCTAAGAGTGTGAGGCCGTTGGAGTAGTCGTAGGAGCACTACCAGAAGATTGCGTAGGTCCAGCTCTCTCTTGCGCCTTTGATTAGGGCTTGGAGTCGGTGCTGAAGGGTTTCCTGGTTGAACGGTGATGGAGGAGGTGGTTGTTGTTGCTGTGGTGGTGGTGTTGCGGAGGTGGAGGTGGAGGCGGCGGATTGTGGCGGATGGAGCCAGAGAGAGGAGAGGTCGGAGGAGCTCATCAAGGCTTCCATGACGGAGGAGTTTTCATTGTTCCAGAGATTCATCGTTTCAAAGAGAGAGAGAGGGAGAGAGATTGGGTCAGGGAGTAGGTTGCATTTGAGTTAACCCAACGCAACGACGCCGTTTCAGTTGCCGGGAGGGGGTTTTGAGTCCCTGTAACAACTTCTACTTACACGTGGCACCTGGAGTTGACAACTCAGCCTCCACCTGACACGTCATCCAGGCAACCTGTTAGCAACCGGTCACAGGGGTCGATTCGTTCACTTATGTCATTGGTTGAGGACCCACTTGAGGTTTCTGAATGATAAAGGTGCGATATGTCCCACTTTAAAATGTTTAGGGGGCAAAAAGGGTATTTACCCTTATTTTAATAATAATGTCTATCAAATTTGTTGAACGTTATTTATTTATTTCTATCTCTGATGAGTTATGACTTCAGCCTTCCAAAATATATGTTATAAAGTGTTATTGAAATTACATTTCAATAAATTTTTTAGTTAAATAAAATAAAATAAATATAATTATATAATTTTATAAAATGAATTTAATTACGTTTGTATCTAATTTTTTTTATATAAATTGTGGTATTGAATTTTAGTATTTATTGTTAAGAGAATATTTACTAAAGACATAAAAATAAAATAAAATAAGACAGACAATGCATGTTAAGATAAATGAGTATTGTAAAGTGAAAAAAAAAATATTTTATTCAAATACAAGAATATTCATTTATATAAATTTATTTTTAGCTGCGAATTTAAAAATGAACTTAATGTAAAATTTTAGTTGAATAAATTATAATGATTTTCAAGAAATATTTTTATAAAATTAAGTATACAAATATACAAAAATATAATAGATTATATAGTATAATTGTGAAGTTGAATTAAAAAAGAAGAATAAAGTATTGTTTTTGTCTCCAACGTTTGTGGTAAGTCTTATTTGTATTTCTAACGTTTAAATTGTTCTATTTGTATCCTTAACGTTTATAAAAGTGACTCAATGTTATCCTACTATCAATTATACTAACAAATCATATTGTATTTTTTAATTATTCTCACTTGGATGTATTCATTCTCAATTTGGTCTCATTTGGATGTGTTTGTAAATTGTAAGATTCCGAATTTTGAAAAGTTATTAATGAATTATTTATGATTTATAATTTAGAATTTTTATAATTTAAAAATAATGAGTATTTTATATGCCTTAATTTTAATATTTAGATTTTTTACTTTATTTTATAAATAAAAGAAAATTAATTTACTTATCTCCAGCTTTCATTAATTTAGTATTTAAATAAAAATAATTTACAAATTAGTAATTGAAAGGTATTTTAAAGATAGATATTTTATATTTAATTTAATTTTTAATTATTATTCTATTTTTTATTTATTTTATAAAATTACACTACTACCCCTATTTTTGATAAAAATATCTAAACTAACTCACACCGTCCCAAACCCTAGCACGCTACATTCACCTCTCTCACACCCCCTCACCCACGACACTCATCTTCACCAAAACACACACACAGTTCTAAAAGAAAGAAAGAAAGAAAAGAATGAAAGAAAGGAGAAGAGGGAAGGGGATCGAAGAAGGAAGGAAAGTGGGGAGAAGGGAAGGCGGCACGGTGGGCATCACTACCACTGTCGCCGCCGCTGTTGACAGAGAAGAGAGGAGATCCGAAAAAGAGAGAGAGAGCGTCGGTGGAGGAGGGAGACCGCCGCTATAACCGTCGCCGTTCATGCTTTAGCTCGCCGCCACCGTCCGTCGTGCCGCCACCATGCCACATCGCCGTCGAGAACAGAATCGCGAGGAAAGAGGGCTCACGAGTGAGAAAGAAGGTCGCGGGCCTGGAACCGCTGCGCCTTTGCCGTCGTTCCTCACCACTTCTGTCGCCGTTGAAGCCTAGATAGCCGCCGTCTGGGTCACGTGGAGGGAGGAGGAGCCGCTGGGTGTCGCCGTGCCTTGCCTCCACTGTCGAAAATCGCCACTAAATCTTTTGTCTTGGTAAGCATTCTTGTTCCGAAAAGTCCTTTTAGTCGTTATTCTGTTACCTTATGCTGAAATGTTACGGCGTTGTCTATCATAGGATTGAGTATCGGTGCTGCATGTCATACTCGGAGTTTGCGGCTGATTTGTTTTGTTATTACAATAAGTATTTCTGTTTTAGAAATCCCGCGTTAGATTCTATTACGTGTTATTAAGATTTTCGCGATATTAATGTTTTAGGAGTTAGTAACCGATGTTGCATGTTGTGAATTGAAGCTGCCATTACGAAAGTGTGCGGAGTTGTGAATTGAAGCTGCCATTGAATTCGGGTCGAGAGAAACGGAATTCATTGACGCGTTTAGGTTATGGGTTCGACTTGTCGAGATAGGGGTGCGGAACTGAATTCCTGCGCGGTCTAGAATTTTCACAAAATAAATCCTCGTTGCAAGTATAGCTTCTAAACCGGCAAGGAATCCCTTTTGTACAAAAGTTTTGGTTGTCAAAAGTAACAAATCCCTAATAAAATTGATAACCGAAGTATTCAAACCTCGGGTCGTCTTCTCAAAGAATTGCAGGGAAGTGTTCTTATTATTGGTTATGATTTGTGTAAATTGGGATTTTGGGGATGATAAATAAGAAGAGTAAATTGTAGAGAAAATAGAATAATAACAATAAAAACTCTTGGCAAGGTATGAGAACTGGACGTCCTATCCTAGTTATCCTTATCAATTGTGATGAGAATTGGCTTTTGCTCCCACTTGGTCAACCTCTAACTATGAAGGTATGTTAAGTGGATAAATCAATATGAATCCTCAAGTCCTAGTCAATTCCCAAAGAAAGACTAGAGTTAGTGGAATTCAAGTCAATTAGCAACTTCCAATTATCAATCAACAAAAGAGTTTGATAACTCAAGAGTCTCTAATTACTCAACCAAAGTCAAGAATATAGAAAGCTAAATAAAAATCATATATCTAAAATACCTCAAATTATATTAATAAAAGAAATCAAATCTAACATGAAAAAGTTCATAAGCCAATTTGAAAAGATAAATAACAATTAAAGTAATAGAATAAATAAAGTAGAAAATAAATTAAAGGAAAATTGAACCTGGAATGAAGAAACAATCCTAAAACTAAGAGAAATTCTAATCCTAAAATCTAAAAGAGAGAAGAGAACCTCTCTCTCTAGAAACTACATCTAATCCTAAAATTGTGAATTTGAAGCTTATTTCATGAATGGATGCATTTCCCCACTTTATAGCTTCTAATCTGTGTTTTCTGGGATGAAAACTGGGTCAGAAATAGCCCAAAAATCACTAATTGCGAATTCTGTCACGTACAGCCATACAGGTCGCTGCAAAGTCACGCGGAAGCGTCGTCCACGCGTTAGCGTGGATTTGGTTTTTGCCAGGTCACGCGTCCGTGTGATCCACGCGTTCGCGTTGCTTGGCTTCAGAGCAGCTATGACAAATTATATATCTTTGCGAAGCCCCGAACGTTATCTTTCCAACGAAACTAAAACCGTGTCATTTGGATCTCTGTAGCTCAATTTATGACTGTTTTAATACCAGGAGGTCAGGCTGGACAGCATTAGCAGTTCCTTCAATTTCTTGTATTCCTTCCACTTTTGCATGCTTCTTTTCCATTCTCTAAGCCATTCCTGCCCTGTAATTACTTAACACACATATCACGACATCGAATGGTAATAAGAGAGGATTAATATTAGTAAATATAAGGCCAAAGAAGCATATTTTCAATCATAGCACAAAATTAGGAAGAAAAAATGTAAACTCATACAAATTATATGAATAAGTGTGTAAAGAATTGATAAAAACCACTCAATTGAGCACAAGATAAACCATAAAATAGTGGTTTACCAATCTCCCCACACTTAAACATTAGCATGTCCTCATGCTAAGTCCAAGAGAAGCTATAAAGGAGTGGAGAGGAATGGTAAAATGTATTAAATACAAAGTATTGATATGCACTAGGAATTAGTTACATGAGTTTGATTTGCAAAGTAATTAATCTACTTTTAATAAATTACATTTTTTATTTCTTCTGTATATTTTTCGATAGATTTTTTTATTTGAATTAAATAAATATATAAATTATGAAAATACATAAAATATAAAGTAATTGCTTAAATACGTAACCTTACACATCTCGGATGTTGAGGGATAAGATAAAAAAACATGCATATCTCGGCATCTGAGACACTGTTCTGTGACCGGACAACACCGTAACATATTCTAAGTATACTCGAGATATGTTTTACATGAGAGATCGGGTAATGAGCACCCAAGATATATTTAAATTCAGAAGGGGGTCTCAGTACTCGAGATACATGCAACATGCCTAATTTGGCTTTAGCATCCGAGAATGCTCAAATGCCTATATAAGGTCATAGTAACTGAGACTTGCAGTTATTTGAATAGTTTTTAAAAATTTTGTGACTTTCTAACCGCTTAAGTTCGAGTTCCTTAAGTACATATGGCCCCCAGAGAATATGTTCGTGATGGAAACATCAACAGACTAAATGCTACTTGTCACATAGCTGGAGCTTTAGATTTTGAGGTTAGTAGTTCTTCCTTGTTTCATTTTCAGTGAATAATTAGTTTAGATGTTTAGGTTTTAATAACTTAGTTAATGTGGTAGGTATTTTGAGTAGACTAAGCTAGAAGTTATATATTAATTTAGTCAAGCATAGTATGTTTTGATATTTTCTATAATTGATTGTAACAACTTAAGTTTAATAAATAAATTAGGTAACTATAAATTAATATGTCAGTGAAATTAAATAAATACATTATTTAAATAAAATATTTGTGCACTCAAATTTTATATTTAAATTTACTATTGGATTGAAGTCATGTCCAATATAACAGTAAGGTTAGAATAATGCGCATAAATATGATTTATTTTTCTACATATATTGTTATAGTCCTCTCTTTAGTTAGTATTATGAATATTAACAATACAAATTATATTTGTACTGTATACAATATTTTATTACCGATGTTCATCTACTTGGTTTAGGATTTTTTTGTAATGGTTAGACACAATTAATAGTTTAGACGAGATTAATATGCGAGAGTAAATGCTATGCCTATTGCAGAGATCATGGTTATTGTTGCTACGCCATGTGATCTTGGGTCTCCCCCTGTCGTACAATCTATATGTAGTGAGGTTAGCATTATGTTGCAGGATGTTGTCTAGCACATGGGATGAAGAACTACAGTATTTGAAGGAATGCGGAGTATAGAATTTTGGAGTCGGATAGGCTTAAATACCACTACCATTGCAAGTAATTCACCAACGGTTGTCCATGGAGTCTTCGTGTGGCACTACGCCAGAACTTAAACTGTCGGTGTATTTTACGATTTATTTTGGGTGAATTAAAGGCTATAAAGTTAATTATGTGATGTACTGAATATTGACATCCACGAGTAATTTATAGGGAAGTGTGTAGCTTTGGTGGAGTACACACCTGTTGGCACCAATCATGTCTCAAGACCATGCTCAGTTGGATAGTAGTTTGATTTGGAAGGTCGTGTTACGTATAATAAAGACTGATCCGTCAGTGTCTATCCCAATGTTGCAAAGTACGGTACATCAGAGTTACCACTTCAAGCCATCACATCAAAAGGTGCAGATAGCGAAGCAGAAAACAATTGCTCAGATTTATGGTGACTGAAAAGAGTCGTACAACAAGATACCCGCCCTCTTACAAGCTTTGTAGGAATGCCTCCCAGGTAGAATTCACGACTGCATTGCTGTTTCTTATTATAATAGAGACATGGTTGACAGAAAGTGGAGCCAGTTTGATAAGGTCTTTTGGGCATTCCCTCCATGCACTGAAGTGTTTAAGCATTGTAAGCCTTTGTATCTATAGACAGGACACACTTCCTGGAATTCTTATCATATCAGATAGATCGCATGTCATTCACACTACCCTAAATGCACCTCACAGTGGATGGCATCCTCCCTCGGCATATCATGCATACTGCATTCGACACATGACTTTAAACTTCAATTTACGGTTCAAATCAGCCGAGGGTAAGAGCTACCTTATTAATTTAGTGTATAGTCCAAGAAAGGAGGGTTGCTATTGGTACTTGAATGCTTTGGGTACATTATCCCGTGAGATGTTGGATTGGACTCTTCGTTTTAGGAAGGATTTATTGCTTCAACATTGTGATGAAGGTAGTCGATATGGTCACATGATGACGAACCTTTTAGAATGTATAATTGCAGTGCTGAAGGGAATAAGAAACCTTCTAGTAGCTGCGATTGTTAAGGCTACGTATGAGAGGTTGCAACAGCTATTCGTGCGCAAAAGTCACGAAGCACATGCTCAATTACAGGGTGAAGAGATATACTCACAGCAACTGTTGGCAGCTATAGAGAAGAACAGAGAGAGCCTGCCGATGATGTGACTCACCTTCTGTGATCATAGGGCACCCATGTTCAGTGTCGAAGAGGTGGAGCTAGTGGATAGATGGTCCCGGACTTCATATCACGTTCATCGTAACGCACGTACATGCGACTGCGATCTATTCCAGTCTTTATATGACCCATGTCGACACGCCCTGGAGGCAAGTGCATCTGCGACCATCAAGTGGGGAATTTTCGTCGATCCCGTGTACAAGATGTCCTTTGTTTTCAAGGTTTATGAGATGGAGTTTTCTCCGATACCAGACAAAAAGATGTGGCCCACATGGTACGGTGCATGCCTGAAGCCCAACCCGGTATGCGACGGAAGGCAACGGAAAGATCGATCTCTACTCGGCTATGGAATACGATGGATGTCGTTGAGTGTACAGGGAAGAGATACAATCTATGCCGAGGGAAGGTGGAAGGGGTGGGTCTCAAGCCTCTACCACTCGACAAATGCAGAGATCAAAGAATTGTCAAATATAAAATCCCACAACTCTACTGTATGCCCAAATTCCGCCTCCCTGATATAAGGCAATAGGCTATCCAGTGGGAAAAAATCCAAGGTCACATGGCCTGGCAACAGTAACTGTAGTATTTGCAATAGGTATAACATTTACTCTCGTATATTAATCTCATCTAAACCATTAATTATGTTTAATCATTACTAAAAATCTTAAACCAAGTAGATAAACATCGGTAATAAAATATTGTATATAATACGAATATAATTTGTATTGCTAGTATGCATAATACTAACTAAAGAAAGGACTATCAAGCAACATGTAGAAAAATAAATCATTGATATTGCACTATTCTAACCTAACTGTCATATTAGACATGACTTCAATCCAACGATAAGTTTAAATGTAAAATTTGAGTGCAAAAATATTTTATTTAAATAATGTATTTATTTAATTTCACTAACGTATTAATTTATAGTTACCTATTTTATTTATTTAACTTAAGTTACAATTAATTACAATCAATTATACAAAATATCAAAACATACTATACCTGTCTAAATTAATATAGAACTTCTAACTTAGTCTGTTCAAAATACCTATCATATTAACTAAGTTACTAAAGCTTAAACATCTAAATTAATTATTCACTAAAAATAAAACAAGAAAGAACTACTAACCTTAAAATCTAAAATTTCAGCTACGTGCCAAGTAGCATTTAGTTTGTTGATGTCTTCATCGCGAACATATTCTCTAGGGACCATATGTACTCAAGGAACTCAATCTTAAGTGGTTAGAGAGTCACAAAATTTGTAAAAACTATTTAAATCAACGCAAATCTCGGTTGCTGAGGCCCAAATTAGACATGTATGTATCTCGGATATTGAGACCTTCTTCTGAATTTAAACGTATTTTGAGTGCTTAGTACCCGATCTCCCATGTAAAACATATCCCGAGTGCACTTAAAATATGTCAAGGTATCGTCTGGTCACAGATTGGTACCTCAGACGCCGTGATATGCACATTTTTTTATCTTACCCCTCAGTATTCAAGATGTGTAAGATTACGCATTTAAGTAACTATTTCGTATTTTATGTATTTTCATAATTTATATATTTATTTAATATTTAAATAAAAAAAATCCTTTTTTCGATTGTTATTTTTTATCTACATTTTTTAATTTATAATTTTAATTGCGTTAATTATATTATAGTATAAGATAGAAATTCAACCCTATTAATGAAAGACAAAAAATTTCACATAATGAAAATTTTTCAACTGTAATTATAGAGGACTGGCAAATTTTAGGAGCATTATATTTCTTAATTTATTTATATTCTTAGAAATTAAAATTAAATTTAAAGTATCTTTTAAAATTTTTATTTATGCATATTGTAGATAATTGATATTTAATTATCATTGAAATTTTTTAGTATAAATAATATGGTTAAAATTTTAAACAAAATTAACAGATGAATTAAAAAATTAAAATTAAAATTTATTTTAAATATTAAAATAAAATTAAATCAAATAAAATATTAAAATATTCTATAAAATGTTCAAAGAATTTTAAGATCAAAAGATATATCTTACGCGTAAATAAAATATAAAATGCGGAAGTTATCCTAACTTATATAATACAGAGACTGATGATTTTCAAGCATTGACATTTTGAGCGTCTGAGTGACACATGGTGACTTGCTTACTTGGCTATTTCCTGCGTGGTTCCTGGATCCTTCGCCCTTTGATCAAGTTTTTCTTCTTTTCACATTCTGAAATTAATTCTCTCCAGTATAAAAAAGACTTGAGAGAATAAAATATAACTTTTTATTTTTAATTCTCTAAGTGGAGTTAAAATTAAATAAAAAAGAGAAAATAATAAAGGATTAGATTAAATATTGAATAGTATCTAATTTTTTTTTTAATTGGAGAGGATCTACTCCCCTCACATTTACAACCAACATTTTCTTTGAATACATGTGTTATTAGTATTAAACTTGTAAGAAGCATGAAATTAGTCAAATTATATTTTAATTTAAAATACATAAATTTATTATTTTTGGTTATTATTTAATTATTTATTTAATTTTTTAATTTAATAATCTAATATTATATTTTCTTTTTATACTCTTAAATTTTAATAACTAATTAATAATAAAAGAAAATAAATTTTGATGACATTCTAATATTTTTGTTAATTATTTGTATTCAAATAACTAGCAAGAGGATCAATAATGAAAATAAGACTAATAATAATACACTTTGAAAAAAATAAAAAGTATATTTTTTTTAAATTCTAAAGTTTAAATATAATTTTTAAATTTTAAATTTTAAATTTTAAATTCTAAATTTTAAATTATAAATTCTAGATTTTAAATTTAAGTTGTTGATATAAATTTAATATAAAAATTAAAATTTATTTAATTAACAAATAGTGTAACATCCCTTACTTAATAAAAACTAAGAAGTATTTAAGAATAGTCTGAAAATAGCCTTTAAAAAAATTTAAAAGTATGCGTTAATTTAATTTTTAAGATATTAAATATTTTAAATTAGTCTATCAAAAATATAATTGTAAATCATATTAATTATTTTATTAATTAATATAATTTTGCAATATTTAATAACTATATTAGATATACATACAAAATCAACTATTAAATTTATCAACGATATAAAATACACATAAAAAATAAATTAAATATTATTTATATTTATATATAAATATATAATAATTAACTTTTTGTGTTTATATAACATTTTAAATTATTTAATTAGCAAAGTAACTACTTTAATTCACTATTATATGTGAAAAAGAGACCCATATAAAACATTTAATCTTTAAAAATATAAATTAAAAAACACTTCATCTTTGTAGACCATTTTAATTATTAATCCCTAAAAATACATGACCTTAATGAAATTTTCAAATTTTAATAAGAAAAAAATTTGAATACTAATACTTTTATTAATATTTAATTAATAAAAAAATAAATAATTTTATATTATTAATATAATTTTATATTATTAAAATATTAATAATAATTAATTAATAATTACAAATTAAGTTTTGAAACTTAATGTCCAAATACTCTTCATTCAATCAATCACACACAATTGACTCAATCTAAGTCATATGTTAGACCATTTGGTGGCGCACTATTTCCATGCTCTGCTATTCTTCTTCTCTCTTACCCCAACATTGCAGAGAACAGAGCCATGGATTCCGATGATCAATCGCCACAAATCAAAGGTGTTGTTATAATCTCCCTTCCACCACCAGATAACCCTTCTTTGGGTAAAACCATCACTGCTTTTACTTACACTGAACCTCAATCGCAATCTCCTTCTCTTCAATCTCAACCCCAACACCAAAATTTTCACAACAATTCTCAATCTAGTAGTGATCATGATAACAATAATGAATTTCATTCTAACCCATCATCAAGTCCCGAGCTTCAATTCTCTTTCAGGAAGCTCTTCTTTGGAACCCCAACAAAGATCTTCACTTTCTTTAGTGTCCTGCTATTTGCTCTTTTTCTGTATGGTTCCTTCTCTTCTAATACACTTCAGGAACTGAGTGGTCTTAGGAACAACGACGATCATGATGATGGCCCAAACTCTTTTCTATTCCCTTTGTTTCCTAAAATTGGGGTTCATGGTCAGAAGGATTTGAGACTCAAAGTGAGGAATTTTGTTGACACGCAAAAAGAGAATTTTGTTGTGACTCAAAGAAAAGCCGATGTATTTCCTAAAGTTGCAGATTCTTCTTCTGTTTTTCCAATCAGTGGCAACATTTTTCCAGATGGGTATGCCAAAAAGTCAATTTTTTTTCTTTTGCTGAATTGATTGTTGGATTTTGAAGTCAATCTTCAAACCTTGCTTTGTTCAGATGAATCCTCGTTTAGAAAAGAACGAAAAATGATATACGTTCTACTTTTGTTTAACTTCTAAAATGTGAGATCAATAAAAAATAAGAAAACATAAAAATTTGTCAGATAAAAGGACAAGAAAGTTGCCATGCAAATCATTTCTGGCTAAAAAGATTGAAAAGGGCAAAAGGGGTTTCTTTTAAGGTTTTCCCTTTTTGCTGGATGCTTTATTAATTAACAAGGACATTTTTTTGCTTTATAGGTACTTTTGTTTTTCTCTGCATTAGCTTACATAGTTGTGAATTTGACCCAAAATTGGATTTTCTTTTTTCATCAGATAAACTAGGAAATAGTACTAATTTGTAGGAATCCAAATTTACAATATTGCATTAGAGGCAGTGGATATCTGTATATGTTAGTAGATTTTGATGATGATGACAGCCTTGCAACATGTTCTTCTGTTCAGGTTATATTACACATATCTACAAGTAGGAAATCCTCCAAAACGTTATTTTCTTGATGTCGATACAGGAAGTGACTTAACTTGGATACAGTGTGATGCTCCATGCAGAAGTTGTGCAAAGGTAGATTTACAAGTTGAATTCTGAATAATTATTATATGTATCGATCCAAATCATTCAGAAGAATGTATAAAATTATAGATGGATTATGTGCATTGAAGAACTTACTTTCAAATCTATTAATTTAAGAGAAAGTATAGGGAGCCAATGGCCTAAGCGTACAATGTGTATAATGGAGGTTTAGGAAGTATTAGAGATATGATAATTAGTGTTACATTGTCCTGTCAGGTTACGTTTTTGGGATGAGTGGGTTCATGACATGGTATTAGAGTTCTAGATCCGAAAGGTCAAGGGTTTGATCTTTAGTGAACTCCAAAATCAACTTAAGTTTTTGGGATGAGTGATTTTATGACATGAGATGTTTATTATTCCTGGTATCCGGATGGTTATTCTAGATAGTATGGGTGATATTCATTTTATTCATGGACCAAAGATTTAACCCATTGTACACATTGTACGCTTAGGCTATTGGCTCCCTAGCACCACCCTTAATTTAAATGCTATGTTGTCAAGTACAATGTGGATAGTACAAGTCTGATCATGTTATTTCTGCTTAAAAAACTGTGTAAACTCAAAGGATATAATTGATTTAGGGAGCACATGTACCGTACAAGCCGGTAAGATCCAACATAGTTCCATCTGTGGACTCTATCTGCTTTGAAGTACAGAAAAATCAGAGGAATGAATATCAAGGAAGTCTTCAGCAGCAGTGTGATTATGAGATCCAATATGCAGATCATAGTTCCTCCTTGGGGGTTCTCATTAGAGACGATGTTCATCTTTTGACTACTAATGGATCGAAAGCTAAGTTAAATTTCGTTTTTGGGTATGAATCCTTTTTTTTTGTTTTTGAGACCCTTTCCTTTCTTTAAGACAATCGACAATATATTCTACGAAGTTGCTGATCTAATTTTTGCGACCTCTTTGTTATCTAAGGTGTGGATATGATCAAGATGGCTCACTTCTGAATACGTTGGCAAAAACAGATGGAATCATGGGACTTAGCAGGGCGAAAGTGAGCCTGCCGTTCCAGTTGGCGAGTAAAGGGCTTATTAAGAATGTGGTTGGTCATTGCCTAAGCAAGGATGGAGTTGGTGGTGGATACATGTTCTTAGGTGATGATTTTGTGCCATATTGGGGTATGACTTGGGCTCCTATGGCCAATACGTGAGTATAATTCTAAACAGATCACATCTTTCCATTATGAACTTGGTTTGCATTTTTATTTGGGGAAGAAAGTGTATGCCTTGTAATGCAAACTTTTTAAGTCCAATTGGGAGAATGTAAAAAATCAACTGGTGTTTTATAGTAATTGTTTCTATTTGATGAACTTCACCTTTTCTTTTTTTCCCAAAATATTCATGGCATAGAGCCATGAGAATGCAGTGCTCTCTTTATTTTTTTTAATTATTATTTTATGCTTTTGTTTCCTTAGGGTGTGTCTCTGCATTTCAATTTTTGAAGGAAAGGTGGAGAAAGGAAAATTTTGAAGTGTAAAGTTTTAGTTTAACACTTTAAATTCTTCCCTTCTATTGTTTTCCCTCCAAAATCAAAACTCAGAAACATACTCTAAGAAGTTTGTTCTTACTCGTCATTAACTAATGTAGAATGCGATCTAACAGAGATTTATACCAAGCTGAGATTCTTGGGATGAATTACGGGTATAGGCCCCTCAGTTTTGATGGCAACAGCAAAGTAGGAAAGGTGATTTTTGACAGTGGCAGTTCTTATACGTATTTTCCAAAAGTTGCATACTTGGATCTTGTTGCTTCTGTGAGTTCTTACTCTAACCATCTAGAACATCTCTTGTGCATTTCTTCTTGAGTCCTGTATTGAATTTTATATTTGTTAATATCTTTCATTTTGGTGCAGCTCGAAGAAGTTTCTGGATTGGGACTCGTTCAAGACGAGTCAGATACGACCTTGCCTATTTGCTGGCAAGCTAATTTCCCGATAAGGTAAGAGAAATTATCTAGGTTCCCTTATTTCTCTTTACGATGATTTTTGAAACACTAGTTGATAATAACAAATTTGTATAACTTTTACATTGTCACCCAATCGAAGTTTGCGTTTATATGACTCATGATATGTATAAAGTCGTTACTCAAGTCGCAATGCTATTATTAATGGCTCATGTTATGAGATACATGATATGTTTTCTATTTTCTTGCATATATTTTACTTAAAGGAGTTTTCATGTCTACTACTGTTTTCTTGCATCTTTTTAACCAACCTTAAGAGCGTGCTCTAACGTCCATGTTATTGGGCATGCAGATCTGTCAAAGATGTCAAGAATGTATTCGATACCTTGAGTCTTCGATTTGGAAGCAAGTGGTGGATTTTGTCGACGGTGTTTCAGATTCCTCCGGAGGGTTACTTGATTATTAGTGTAATTTACTCTTCCTATTCAACATTTTGGCCCTATTGATTTTTATTATTACTAGAATTTCTAATTTAACTCCTTTGATGCAGAAAAAAGGCAATGTATGCTTGGCTATCCTTGATGGTAGCAATGTACATGATGGATCCACCATTATAATTGGAGGTATTCTCATCCTCAAGAAAACTATTGAAAGCGAATTGAGATTTATGATGCAGTTTTGCCTGTTACATTTTTTTGTACTCTCTTGGTTCCACAATATTCGCTGCTTTGGAGATTTGGTTTTATCTTAGATCAACCATGCAATGTGTATACAAAAAGGCAGCTACTAAATGGTTAATTTTTTTGAATATTGGATGATATTTGATGTAATGCGTGATTATGATGCAGCTGTGTGTTTTATTGCGATATTGGAGGCTAACAGAAATCGCTCCCCGCGATTTGTAGACAGCAGCAAGAAGACAGAAAAGAAGAAAATAGAGGGGGCCACTAGAAGTATAGTGGGGTGATTTGTGAGGGAGATAACAAAATTTGAGACTTATAGCCGCTAAGGCTAAAATTTTTTAATCTCCCTCACAAATTGCCCCACCATGCATCAAATTGCCCCCACCATACTTCTAGTCGCCCCCTCCATTTCTTCTTTTCTCCTATTTTTTTTTTTTTTGTCTTCTTGCTGTTGCGTACAAATAGCAAGTATCGATTATTGCTAACCTCCAATATCACGGTAAAACACACAACTGCATCATAATCACGCATTACACCAATTGGCAGCCAATTTTTAAAAAAAATCGTGTAAATATACACAAATACATAATGGTTGAGTTGGTGGCTGATTTTTTATATACACATGCCATTTTTTATCTTCAATACATTGATTTTTTAAAGTAACAAATTTCCTATGCGAAAGATATTGTGGAGTGAGTAATTTTGGATAATACTATAGCAAAAAGTGTTTTTTAACGAAAAGTGAAGATTGCTTTTTTATTATAGAAAAAATATTAAATAATAAAGACATCCTCCAATAAAAAATTTAGTTACAAACCTTACTATTCACCAAAGAAATTCCCATATTTGTGTCCTTTGGTTGTCCTTCATAACTCACTGTCTTGCATTTCATCGGAATTTACACACTTAATCATTGATTATGGTTAAATCTAAATCTTGCAGACATTTCATTAAGAGGATATATGCTTGTGTATGACAATGTGAATAAAAAAATTGGTTGGGAGAGAGCAGAATGTGGCATGCCAAGAAGAATCAGAAAGAATCAGAATCTCTTGACTGATAGCATGCTATAGTTCTTGCGGATTTCTTTTTTTGATCTCTTACATGGCAGTTTATGTACAGAAGAAAAAAAAATGGTTACAATATTTGTTTATATAGAGGTTTAAATATTATTTTGTGCATTAATTATGAATACCTAGTCTGACATGTTATTAACTTATTATACTATGGCAAGACTTGGTTAAAATTAGTGGTTATCTGAATGACTTGGTATCTTGTACTCCATTTAAGCCTATGATGCATGCATCATTAAATTGTCAAAATGAATAAATTGGAAGGGAAACGAATGGAACTGAAATGAAAGAAAATGAAGAAATACAAGGACTAAAATTTAACTTTCAGGTTAACGAAAGGTCCTAGGTTATCAATTATCATAGTGAGGTGAGAATTTCATATATGGTTAATGATATGATTAACTTAAAAAAAAAAAAAAAAAAGCAACGCTCAAGCAGTATCTTTTTTTGGTGACTGCTCAAGCAGTATCTTTAAACACACTGTAATTTGGATTAACTTGAGAACAAAAATTTAAGGATTTTTCGGGTATTTAAGTAATTTTTTAACAAGTGAAAGTGTATTTGCTAGCATCTCATCAAGTATATATCCTTAGTACAATCAATTTAGGTGTATCCAAATTATTCTCAAATATTAACCAGATGTTAGCAAAAAAAATATAATACCCCCTCTAATTTAAAATTAATTTTGGTAAAGTAGAAGAGTTAAACTATTCTGTACCAAGCAATACTTGTCTTTTGATGTAATAAATTAATAATACATAATCAAAACACTTGTAAAAACATTTTTATATAAAAAGAAATAGAATTTAATTTTGTGTAAAATAATTTTATAAGTACATCTAAATTTAATTATGTAGTATTATATTAATAGAAATAAATATTTTATATATTAACAGTATGAATAATTATTTAATAAAATTGATATAATTAAATAATGATATAAAATATTTTATATTGTAAATATATTAAAATTAAACTCAAAGAATTATTAAATATTTAAATTCCATAAATAACAGTATAAAAAAAGTGACTTTTTTTTTCCTTTTATACATAAGTTCACACAAATAGTGCACTTCGCCACTTCCTTTATAGGCAAAGTACAAACTGCGAACATTTAAAACGAAAACATTTCAACAAGAGCTGTCTCTATTAGCGGATATGGATATCAATACTAATTACTATTAATCTCTGAATATTTGAAAAAAATTGAATAAAACAAATTCAAAGTCCATCAGGGAGGGAGGAACCAAAATGGAAACGACGGCGGACCCTCCACCACAGCTATCACCGCCGCCCCCACCACCCATCTCCGACCCCATATCGCCGGAAAACGACGTGGCACTGTCCCCACAGCTCAACAACTCCTCGGAAGACCAATCATCCTCCCTCCCAAAGGAAACGACACCAGAAACCGCCGTTTTGGAATCCCCAGAAGATTCTTCTTCATCTCACCAACACGCCCCACCTGACCCCAACCCCGCGGCTCCCGGTCCTCCCCGCAAGCGCCGCCGTCGCAAGAAATTTTTCACGGAGATCAACGGCGCCGCCTCCATCGCCGCCAGGAACCGCCGTAACGATGTTGCCAAGGACTGCGATGTCGAGGCCCTCATCGCCATCTCCGTCGGTTTCCCCGTCGACTCTCTGACGGAGGAGGAGATCGAGGCCAACGTCGTCTCCACCGTCGGCGGCTCCGAGCAGACCAACTACATCGTCGTCCGAAACCACATCCTCGCACGGTGGCGCTCCAACGTCGACGTGTGGCTCACGCGCGATCGAGCCCTCCAATCTATCCGTTCCGAGCACAAAGGGTTGGTCGATTCCGCGTACCGTTTCCTCCTCGAGCACGGGTACATCAATTTCGGCATCGCGCCACCGATTAAAGAAGCGAAGTTGAAACCTTTCGATGATTTCGAAAGAGGAACGGTGATTGTGATTGGTGCTGGGTTCGCAGGTTTGGTTGCGGCGCGGCAATTGGTGTTTCTAGGGTTTAAAGTTGCGATTTTGGAGGGAAGGATGCGCCCTGGTGGGCGCGTGAAGACAAAGAAGATGATGGGTGATGGAGTTGAGGCTGCAGCGGATTTTGGTGGGAGTGTGCTTACTGGAATCAATGGCAACCCTCTTGGGGTTTTGGCGAGGCAATTGGGTTTGCCTCTTCATAAGGTTAGGGATCTTTGCCCTTTGTATATGCCTGATGGAAGGGCTGTTGATTCTGATATTGATTCTAGGGTTGAAGTTTCATTTAATAAGCTTTTGGAGAGGGTTTGTAAGCTTAGGCAGGATATGATTGAGGAGGTTAAGTCGGTTGATGTGCCGTTAGGGACGGCGCTGGAGGCATTCCGGCGGGTTTATAAGGTTTGTGAGGAACAGGAGGAAAGGATGCTGTTGAATTGGCACCTTGCTAATTTGGAGTATGCTAATGCTACTCTGATGTCGAATTTGTCCATGGCATATTGGGATCAGGACGATCCTTATGAGATGGGTGGTGATCACTGTTTTATCCCCGGAGGGAACGAGATTTTCGTTAGGGCGCTCGCGGAAGATTTACCAATTTTCTATGGGCGGACTGTGGAGTGTGTTAAGTATGGATCTGATGGGGTGATTGTTTATGCCAGCGGGCAGGAATTCCGGGGGGACATGGTGGTTTGCACTGTGCCGTTAGGTGTGCTTAAGAAGGGGTCTATTGAGTTTGTCCCTGAGCTTCCTCAGAGAAAGAAAGATGCAATTCATAGGTTAGGGTTTGGGTTGCTGAACAAGGTTGCTATTCTATTTCCATATAATTTCTGGGGTGGGAACATTGATACGTTTGGTCATTTGACTGAGGACTTGAGTATGAGGGGTGAGTTTTTTCTGTTCTATAGCTACTCTTCTGTGTCCGGAGGCCCACTACTCGTTGCCCTTGTTGCCGGGGATGCTGCAATTAGGTTTGAGATGATGTCACCGGTGGAGTCTGTGAGAAGGGTTTTGGACATTCTGAAGGATATATATAACCCAAAGGGAATTGTTGTTCCGGAACCTGTTCAGGCAGTCTGTACGCGGTGGGGGAAGGATCACTTTGCTTATGGATCTTATTCTTATGTTGCTGTTGGTTCATCAGGAGACGATTATGATATTCTTGCAGAGAGTGTTGGAGATGGGAGACTGTTCTTTGCCGGTGAGGCGACCAGTAAACAATATCCTGCGACAATGCACGGAGCATTTCTTAGTGGAATGAGAGAGGCTGCAAACATTCTGAGGGTCGCAAATAGAAGATCTTTGGTGCCAGTTGACAGAACAAGAAACACCAGAGAGAGTGATGAATTGAACAAATTGTTTATGAACCCTGACCTCAAATTTGGGAGCTTCTCTGCTTTGTTTAATCCAGAGCCGAATGATCTTGATTCTATTGCATTACTACGCGTTAAAATTGGAGAAGCGGTCATGGACTCTGGCAATCTTTATCTTTACGCCATGGTTTCGAAGAAGCAAGCCGTTGAGTTGAGTCAGGTGGATGGAGACGAAAACAGGATGAGAATGTTAAGCCACAATTTTGGGGTGAGTTTGGTTGGGAGGAAGGGCTTAAGTAGTGCTGCTGAATCTATTATTGGCAGCATAAAATTATCGAGATCCAATCTTATTAAAGCAGAAAATGGTCTGGTTCACCACATGAATTCTTAGAGCATCATGGAGAACAGAGGCTCATTGTTAACTGTATTATTAAACTCAGATGTTTTCTGTTAGAAGTTAGAACTACATAGTTTCTGACCATTTTTCCCGTCATTGTTACCCATTTTTAGCATTGATGTTCCACAAGGAACAAGGCTGTAGTCGCTTCTTTATGATTAAATATGAATGTAGAAATATTAATTTCCTAGTTGGTTACCAAGATTTCTCAAATAATATAATCTAGTTAGCTCCTTTGTGCCAAATAAAATGCTTCAAGGTAATGCGTTCAGAATTTCTGATCTAACAGTCATAGTTATGCACTTGTGAGTTTCAACTTTCAACATCATTTTTTTCCTCCGACGGTATCTCTTAATCCGGCAGGTCAAAGACTAATTCGCTGCAAATTTTAGCTCTATTTAAGGGTCTGCTGCTGGCTAATGGGTTATTGCATACACGGGATTCGAACCTCCGAAATTTACTTAAGCAGACGAGTAAACTGACCACTTGATCAATTCAAATTAGTTTTTAACATCATTACATTGTGTTTATTGGACAAAGCAGAGTAGTAACCCATTGAAGCAAACCAAAGCGCGCTTTCATTTGATGTGGTATCTTTTGCCACACTGGATTGTCCCAATGGCTAGTTGACATGAATACATTCTAATTGGACTTAATTTGGTCACTCCCCAATGTATAACCCTAAATTAATCCCAAATGTTTTGAAGCACTCAGATCATTTGCAATAAGCTAATGTTGAGAAACCATGATAGGAGGTGGTAGCACTGTTGTGGGTAGTTATATCAGTCACCTTCTAATGGGTACTGGGCAAGGACACAGAACTGTGGGAGGTCAATGTGGGTGTCGGAAGGATGTGGTTGTGGCTGTCATCCGGTTTTGAAGTGATCTGGAACAGATTCGAATCCAAAGAATTTTTTATTTTGATGTCTTAATTATAATATGAGTGAAGAAGTTAGTTCTCCTTGTTGATTTGTTAGTTCTCTCTTTTTTTCAGCAATTTTTTTTTATTTCAGACAAGTGAAAAAGAGTGGTGTGAATTATTTGTGCGGACTGATATTGGACATGATAAAGCTGGAAAACCAAAACCTTACTCAGGCTTATGAATTAAAGATGAACTTTGCTTGAAAACTTGAGAAGTTGGAAGATGATGTTAGGAGTCAAAAATTGATTATCCATTTGGTTGTTTTGGTTCTATTTCTAGTGGTAGCGTTCTTTATAGTGATGTTATGTAAAGCGTGAATAGTGTTTGTTGTTCTTTAATTTATGGAATTAATGAACTATATGAAATATTCGAAGGGTAAAATATTATTTTGGTCCTCAACGTTTGTTTCAAATTTTAATTTGGTCTCTAACATTTCAAAAATCATATTTTTGTCCCAAAAAATTTTAAACAGGTTCAATGTGGTTCTACCATTAAATTTCACACTAATAGTTAACGGAATGAGTGACGTGGATGTTAATAACGCTACTAGTGAAGTCATATATTCTTCCGTGTGTTAAAAAAATATAACTAAAACCTTCTTATAACACTTCTTCTCCTTAATTTTCTTTTTATACAAAACTCCAAATCCTAAAAACAATCATCACTGCTTCAAAATCAAAGGAAAAACTTTTATATAAGTGATCATTGATGAATTGATTTTATTTATATACTAAAATCAAATGCTATATGTGAATTGTTTATATTAAATTTAATGGTCTGATAACATTGAACCCACTTAAAATTTTTTTGGAATTGAAATATGACGTTTGAAAATTTTAGGACTGAAATAGCATTTCTTATTTCAAACATTAAGGACTAAATTAGGATTCAACCCAAACGTTGAGGACTAAAATAATACTTTACTCTATAAAACGCATGATGTTTGTTCATGGTATGCTTTACGCTGTAATTGTTTTTGTCCACAACAAGATGAAAATGAAGATGATGATGAAGAAGAAAAAGAATATACTCCGAATATTTGGGATTGATTTAGGGTTATATATTTGAGGAGGAACCAAATAGGGTCTAATTAAAATATGTCCACGTCACTTAGGCTTAGTTTCGTAAAATTTTTACTTTTCAAAAGTAGCTTTTAAAAGATAATTTTTTAAAAGTTGTAACATTTATGTTTGGTAAATCAAATTAAAAATAGCTTTTAATAAATACAAGCAACAACAATTATGTTTGGTAAAATAACTTTTAAAATTTAAAAATACTATAATAGACATAAATGCAAGCATTAAATTTAAAAATTAGTTAACATATAAGGTGATATTAGATTTTTAAATTTTGAAAAATACAAACCAACTTTAAAAAGTCCTATCTTAGGTTTTTTATAAATATACCCTGATTTTTTTAAAGCTACAAGCATAAGCACAAGCACATGTCTTTTTGATTTACCAAACACAAAATGAAGAGTTTGACCTTTTAAAAAACACAAACACCTCTTCAAAAAATTTTACTAAACAAGCCTTAGTCGTTGGGACAATCTAGACAAAAGACAATCACATTAGCAGTCTAATAGTTGACTCGGCACCTAAAAGGATTTTAGGGACCATTATACTGTCCGAAACTCTATTTAGAAGACTACTAATTGTAAATGGTCCAAAACCCTATCTAGAAGACTACTAATAGTAAAATTGAGATCTCCATATCAAATTAGACTCGGAGACAGAAACCACTACGGCGATTTACTCAGCTAATGGCTACGTTTCGTTATTTATGTTTCGCTATTTATGTGCCAGTTTGGTGATTCTTTACACGCGTATTTAGCCAAGTATGTAATTCAACGTTTTATCTTGGCTTCTGCGAATACAGAAAATTATCTACGATTAGTAACATGTAATAACTAATAACCGTTTCATTCTTTTCCCATCATTGCTTGTCAATAACTTTATGTTCGATCCAAACACAATAATGAGAAGCAACATACATATCTATCATGATTAGAAATGTCATTACTTAATCGCGATCTTTTCAGATTTTTGTATGAATAATTGAATATCACTCAACTCAAACAACCGCTAGAATTCATCAATGTACATCTTTTATGCAGAATTTAAATATATTCATAGTATTGGAAATCATGAAAGTTCATACAAAATGATCACCTAGTGTGGCATGATAAAATTAGTGATTGTACGTCAAAATTCAACCATCTTACTTCCGGACAATGTTCCATTACTACAAAGAACCTGGTAGTATAGATATCAGATACAACAAATTAAAAATACGATCTCAACAACAGAGATGTGATACAAAGGAATCAAGAAGCTGGCCATGCCAATCTAGTAAGAAATTGTAAAAAATTATAGGAGAAGGGTAAAAAAACAAAATCTAAATATAAAATGCTGATTGATCTAGCTGGACATCTGGACTTGATCATTAGATTGCAATGCTTGAGAGGCGAAAAACCTCACATCAACATCTGGATCCTCACTGAGCTCAACCAAACAGGGACGGATGGTGCTCTCAGCAACCTTCATTGTTCAAATGGTATGTAATTATAATAAAGAATTTTGCATTCTATTAAAACACTAAGATAAAATAGAAGTATGGTGAGAAGTAATCGGATAACGTTTTCCAAGTGACAGTTACCAAGGAATATGTTAACCTATGCTAATTCAGTAACTACTAATTTAAACTTTTAAGAGAAACCAATTCACCATAAATGGAATTACAATCCATGGAAGTAACATAAACACAAACTTAAATGGGCTACTTACCGACTCATCAACAATTGGAATGAGAGATTGCAACACTTTAGCTACATTGAATTTGATATTGGGTACCCTGCAAGACAGACATTCCATGAGCACTTGGTTCAAATAAAAGATACACAACAGCAGTGAGAATTCAGCAATTTTACCTATCTTTAGATGCATTAATGACCAGGGGAAGAAGTTTTGAAGTAGTGATTTCTGTGCCTAGAACAGGAGCTAGGAGTGAAATAGCATGCAGAATAGTCATCCGATACAGATAATGCGGATCATTAATCATGTCCAAAACCTGCAAATGTTATAAGCATTCAGATTGTGTAGTAAGATTATTGCAAGTTGCAGCTCAAATTTGACACAGCAGAATTCTACCCTATGTACCACAGTCCAAGAATAGTACAGATGCTATTGAATCAGCTATATATCACAATTAAACTACCCCAAGTATGGGAGCATATGCTCAATCCCCGATGTGAAAAATATGATCTCATAGACTGATTGTTCCCTCAACATTATTAACATATGTTTGTTGGATCATAAAATCATTTAATGCATGATGAATTATCCCCCCCCCCCCCCCAAAAAACCACAAAAAAAGGGGGATTTAGAGGAGGAAGTTCCATGACATCCTGGGACTAAAATATGCTTCTACATTTTAAGGTAAAACATATTGCTGATGCATATCAAATAACCAAAATTCATCTGCTAAAAAACCTGGGGAATGATATGCTGCATTGCCCACTCTGGTCCAAATTCTTCTGCTAAGCGTTTTACATTATTAGCAGCTGCATCACGAATTGAATATACCTACAACCAATCAATGCAATCAATAAAGTCAGTATTCTGCAGTTACTCTAGAGAACAATCAGCAACAACATAAATTGCAACTTTTCTGACTGGAATTAAGACAGTTATAATTGGCTGAATCAATGGAAGATACTATTAAAATCTTCCCCCAAATACAAGGCACGTCATCTTCCTTTAGTCCTTTTGCTGGCATTACCAATGAAATTGCAAAATGCATTTAATTAGGATGGGAATATACAGAGAATAAGCAGAGGAAAAGAAATCCTCCAAACTAAAAGAAAACAGAAAACCAAAACATTAGTGAAATGTGGCTTTCTAGTCTCAACATGTCTTAGAGGGAAAGTCTTCTCTGAGAATAACTGCCCTGTTAAAATATCTAGTTTCAAATTGGTACTTCTATCCCTCTTATAGCCTGTCACACCAGTATCTTTTTACCCTCATTTTTTAAAGCCAGAGACATTTTTTCAAAGCATATTACATAGAAATAACAGATAGAACCCAAGTACTAAGATATAAGAGTAAAAAAGAAAATCTGTATCCAAGATGAAAGGTTTCAAGAGTTATACTAGTCAACTCAGTGATACCCAATAAAATGGGAATACATTAGATCACAATTTGGTTGCTTTACAAACCTTGTCCTTTAGCCACTGCATGCAAAGAGCTCCAAGCTTATCATCAAAAAAGCCTACACCCAGCTGACTTGCTAGTAAGGGTATATATTCTATGATTGCAAGTCGAACTCTCCAGTGCCGATCCTCAGCGAGTTCAACGATAGCTGGCAACAGGGATTGAGATAACAGGTCAATACCGATAACCTGCATTCACCATGTACATTACAAAGTATCATTAGAGAGAATAATATGACAGATAATAATGATTGGAATGACGATTGTGATTATGAAATAATAATCACTGTTGAGCCACAAACCTGGTTCACTTGATCAAGCTTGCTAATAATGTTTAACCTAACATCAGGAAACTCATCTTTCAAAAGAGAAAGGAAGATAGGAAGAAGTTGCTCAATTGTTGCATCCTACAACCATAAAAAAACCGCATTAACTTCAACAAGTAGCATGCATCAACTGGTTTTTAACAAGAATTGAATTACATAAGGGGACCTTTTCAAGTGTTAGATTAAAGTATGTTGGGATCCAATTGCAGATTATGACATCAGTACCATAACGGAAGTATGGGATTTTAGTGGGGGTTTGATATGGCCATAGAATATCTAACACAATAGCTAGTTTTCATTCTGTGGTTATCCCAAATTCTTATCAATTGGTATCAAAGCCTTCCACCAACCTTCTGCCATGTCTTTTAATTAATATATGTATTGGTCTTGCACATTGGAGAGAACACAGACCAAATCCATCTTAGGACATGTACTGCAGAAGTATTTAGGTATGACGATCTCACCTCATTACATGTTAATGGAAAATTGTGAATAAGAAAAAAACATAAAATTATGCTCTGCAAGAAAGCGTGAGGATCCAGAAACTCAGTGGTGAGATTGAGTGCAAAAAAGTTGGCATACAAATATAAGGTACCTTAAACACCTAAAATTCAGCCTATTAATCAAGAAAGATCTTCCAAAAAATTTTGAATAAAGATGTCATGGGGCAACGTTATAAATGTTTAGAAGAAATTTAATGGTCAACAAACTTGAAAAGATTTTCTTAATATTCTAAATTATTGTTCCAACAAATGACCAAGCTATATGTTTTTTCCCCTTTATGGCAATGGAGTATAATAGATACATTTTATGTTGCTATGACGTATGTGCTTGGAAAGAGATTAATACCTTCCCTAACACTGGTGCCATTCCCATTATAACGGAAGCCAAGGCAGAGCGAACATGTTGACTTGAATCTGTCGATAACTCCTATAGCAAGAAGACTTTATCAGTCAACACATCTTCAAACATTGAAATTGACTAACTGAGTACCAAGCATGCAAGGAATTCTGTTTCTGTGGTGACAGGGAGAAAACTGTACCTTCACACAAGGTAGAATATGCTGAATGGCAAGTTCAGGACTTAATATTCGGGAAAATTTAGTCACTTTTCCAGCAGCAGCAATACGTACTTCAGCCTCATTATCACGCAGTAAGCGCACATATGCAGGAACCAACTCTGACCTAAAAATACATTACCATTATAAAGAATCAATTAGAATATTGGAAACAAATACATTAGCAAAATATCAGTGATCATAAATCAAATTGGATGATCTTCAGATAGCACCATCAGGAAAAAGCAAACAAAAGTATAATGACAACCAATCATTCATTCAGCTGGTAAGAAACATTACCTGGTGGGTTCAGGACCAACAGCTTCACATAGCTCATATAATTGATTAGCAACCATGTAACGCACACGCCATGACTTATCCTGGTCAAAAAGCAATTCAAATATGTAACAAAACATGCAGAATCACAATTTGGAAATAACACAAGCAAGACAAAACGAAAAGAAATGTTCTTTTTATCTATATTACAAATAGATATTGTCATATAGATGCCTTTAAAATGGAAAAACAATGGGACTATGAACATGAAATGAAAAATCAAAAGTAAAGCAAGACAAGCCACCACCCACAGACCTGCCACCCAGGTTTAAATCCATTCATTTATCAAATAACTCCAGACAAGGTAGCTATTCATAATTCATGAATAAGACACATTCAACTAATGAACACCACCAGATGCAGTGGTTACTCATAACTCAACTAGAAAAGTCATTCAACTGTCAACAATTCTAGATGCAGTGGTTTGTCAGCTTTGTCAAGAAGGTTTCTCCTAGTCTTCCTCACAACACAACAGTATCCAAAAGAACTGGTGAAAAATTGCTTTTTAGCCAGCCAAAATTTGTATACAAGGTATGGTTCAAACTTCAAAAAACAATACAAACAACAACAACAAAGCCTTGTCCCACTAAATGGGGTCGGCTACATGAATCAAACGACGCCATTGTGCTCTGTCATGTATCATGTCTATAGAGAGACCGTTAAACTTCAAAAAACAATAAATAGCTTAAAAAATAAATGCAAATTGAAAAATACATAAATATGACAAACAAATGGAGAATTCTCCAACATATGTATGGCCCTCCAAAAAATCCTCTGTCCCAGTAATTTTCTATATCGTAAAACAGAAATCTTATGTTGATACAAGTTTCAGATATTGTTCCATTGAAACGAAATAAATACATAACTGCCAACATTATGCCTTAAGAACAAAGTATTCTACAAGTGATACATTTGATGGGGGGCATAGGATATTCTTGAATTATTGTAAACCAAATACAAGGAGAAAGCTGCAAGAAAGAGAGACGTCCTCTCATTGTGTAATGTGTTTACTAGTTCATGTCAAGGACTCAAGGTTGAATATACATGATTGAACAAGACAATAGACTTAACAGACATGGAGTTCAACCATGAACTTGTTATAATTGTTGGCAATTTCTTTTTCTTTTCTTCCTATTAAAATACCAATAAAATGGTAAGATACACTACAAATCTTCCCATTTAATATATAGTCAATGCTCAATATACCTGAGAGAAATTGACTATCACAGGAAGAATATGTGCAACACAATCTTGAAGCTCCAACAATTTCCCAAGAGCTGCACAGCCCTCAACAGCAAGTAGCCGAACTGAATCTTGATCTGCAACAACAAGAATGGATAAACTAACAATAGGTTTGGTAATACTACCCAGTATATGAACACAACAAGATCAGACCAACTAAGCAGTAAAATATCTAAGACGAAATGTAATAAGTATACTTTTATGATTTTTTATTTAACATTAATGATGGGGGTGGTGAAACTAATTATATATAAATTTCACATACCATCATGTGTGAGGTCCTCAAATACAGACATGATATCTGTTTTCAAGTGAGCAGGTTCAACAGTGGCAGCAAACTTTCCAAGGTTTGTGGCAGCAGATCTCCTAACCATTGGCATATCATCTTGACACAGCTGACCATATATTGTCCTCAGTTCAGTTTTCATTGCCTCCGGTGCACTAGGGTAAGCAATATGAAACAAGCCACACGAGGAAACTCGTGCTGTGAACCACTCACCAGCAGCCAACCTCTACACAAGGTAAATTACAGAAACAATATAAAGCAATAAATGCACTGTTTTAAATATAGAAGTTCTAACTTCAAATTGGACTTAACTGCTCTAAGAGTACCACATGCACTTTATGGAGTACATTACCAATTATAGCTGTTGAAGAGAAAATCAAGTGAAATGATTGTTTTACATTTATAATCTCTTGTTCGTGCATGTATCTTTCAAGATCCTACAACATTGATTCAATCCACGAATGGTTATAATTGTGTAATTTTACTCTTTAAAAGTGAAGAGTCTGCTTTGAAGCAAACAAATTCCAAACTCCTTGTACAACAACATCATGAAACAAAAGTGATAACAACCGTACACTAGTTACTACCTTAAATCAGCTTCAATTGGGCACTTTAGTTTCTAAAGATAAGAGTGCATTTTAAAGGAACCATTCTAAACTCAGCATCACAAACACAAAGGTAATGCATTAACAATAACAGCCATGCACATGGTTACTACCTTAACTAAAGGAATGAAGTGCTCAACCAAGTGTTGTTCCTTCATCTGAGCACCAATCCTACACAGAGACTCCACAGATTTGTCCCTAACACAAGTTTCCTCAACGGTGCATAGGGTTTCCAACGGTGGCAACAGGACGTTGGCGTACTCCACGCCTCCGACGTAGGGTACGAAGACGCCAAGCTCCTCGGCCATGGCGAGGAGGACCTCATCGTCGTCGTCATTGTTCTCGCTGAGGAAAGGGATCAGCTCCTTCCTGGTCCTCTCCTCACCGAGAGCGCGCGCGATCGTCGAGAGCCTCCGGATCGAGTTCAGCCTCAGCTGAATGTCCTCGTTCTTCAGCTCGTCGATGAGAACCGCGATCGGATACAGAGGTTGATCCACCATAGCCGCCATCTTCGCTCGGCACCACCAGATCCTCAAAGAATCTAAACAAGAAACAATAATTTCATTTTCTCAAAAAAAAAAAAATCAGAAATCTCGAAATATACGACTTTCGATCGATTTCCTTTTACCAAATCAAGAATCAGGTTCTTGATCTGAACCAATGGCGCGCAAATTAAGCGAGGTCTCAGCGTAATAGGTAAAAAGAGTACAAGAATATTAAAAACATAAAATGAAAAGCGAAAAATAAATAAAGGAGAGCGGAAAGTGTGTTGAGAAGTTTCAGAACCTTGAGATTGTTAGGGTTGGAGATGGACGTGGCTGGGGGAAACGGGAGAGAATTGAGAAATGAGAAGGGGGGATCCGGTGTTTGGAGAGAGAGAGAGAGAGAGAGAGAGTTGTTATTATAACTTTGGCTGGAAAATCACCATTTTCGACGGTATAACTGAGGATTTACTCTTTATTTTCTTTGTATTGTTCATCGTTGCCTTTTGGCTGGAAATCTTCAAGTCAAATCTAGCTTGACCCGTGACTTTCTGCCCGACCCATTTATAAATGTATTACTAAATTAAGTAAAATTTAATTTGTACCTTTTGATTTTTGAATTATGAAAATGTTTCAATATAAAGCTTGTCCTGTCGTCCCTAGTGAATTTGATTGTGTTCAAGGAAGTAGCTGTATTTTATATTTTGATTATTTCTTATTTATTTTTCTAATTTTAGTGTTATTCTAACTTATTATTGAATTATGTAATTAATTAAATCATGATTCTTCTAATTTTATGTATGATTACATTTTGCATTTAGTACATGTAGCAATAAATTAATTTAGAACGGTCTAATAGCGCTTAAAATGATTAGTCTTTGATTTGTAGCTGGAGTTGGATCAACATCAATTTAAAAGAAATCCTTGGCCCTTTTTTTTGTGACAGCTTACTGCAATGTATGATACCAAAGAGATTGCAGAATTTTTAAGAACATAGACAGCAATTCAAATGCGTGTCTACATCACAGCTTGAGTTTAACAAAAGAGTTTCAGTCATCTATGGAGCTGCTTAGTGTGAACAAGAATAGAGTTGCTGGAGTTTTCCATAATTCATATTAACTTAGAATAATTGTATAAATTAAAATAAATAATTTTAATATTAAATAAGTATAATTTATTAATAGATAAAAAAATCTTAACAATTAATTTTATTTTTATATAACTGTTTTGTCGATTTTTAACAAATCGATAGTGGTTCGATTCTAATGGTTTAGGAGCGAAACATACTCCTCTTTGTAGGTACTAGTTCTTCTAAAAGTATATCAAAGTATCTTCCATTAGATAAGTTTTAAGAATAATGATAAATTAAACTTTGTAAATTGAATAGAAAAGAAATAAAGTTTTCAAAAAGGGAAATCGTTTATAAATAAAAAATAGGGGCCTGCTACACATACAAGTAAAAAGGCCGTACAAGTTTTACAAGTTATCAGCCCAAACTTCATTAACACGCGCATTAACTCATTTTGAATGGAGCGTAACTACACGCGCCCCACTCAAACGGTTCCTCTTCGTCTTCTTCTTCTTCTTCTCTTCTTCTTCTTCGTCTTCGTCTTCGTCTTCTTCCTCTTCCTCTTCCTCTTCCTCTTCCTCTTCCTCTTCTTCTTCTTCTTCTTCTTCTTCCTTTTTTTTTTCGATTTTCATGGTTTCTGAAATTCTTCTTCTTCTTCTTGCTGCACGTTCTTCTTCCTCTTACTCTTCTTCTTCTCCTTTTCTTTCGTTTCTGCACGTTCTTCTTCCTCGTTTTCCTCCTCTTCTTCTTCTTCTTCATTTACGTCTTTTCTCTCTGGTTTCTCTTTTTTTTTCGATTTTTCATGGTAAAATCGTTTTTGAAGAAGAAGAAGCAGCAGAAGATGAGGAGGAGAAAGAGAAAGAGTTCTGAATTATGTATAAGATGTACTTCAACAAATTTTGGGTGTATTTTTTTAAATTCTTTGAGTGTATTTTCTGTAACCCTTTGGGTGTATTCCTATAATCGTTTGGGTGAATTCTTGTAACCGTTTGGGTGTATTTTCTGTAATCCTTTGGGTGCATTTCTGTAATCATTTGGGGGTATTTGAGTGATATCTGACTGATATCTATGGGTGTATCTGACTCATATCTATGGGTGTATCTTACTGATATCTATGGGTGTATTTTTCATTTCAGAAAAAATGGCAAGCATTACAGAAATACACCCAAACGATTACATAAAATACACCCAAGAGATTACAGAAATACACCCAAATGATTACATAAAATACACCCAAGAGATTACAGAAATACACCTAAACGGTTACAGGAATTCACCCAAACGATTATAGAAATACACCCAAAAGATTACAGAAAATACACCCAAAGGATTTAAGAAATACACCCAAAATCATGCATAATTCAAAACTCTTTCTCTTTCTCCTCCTCATCTTCTGCTACTTCTTCTTCTTCAAAAACGATTTCAGAGCTTGATGTCAAAAAACAATAGAAATCGAGAATAACGAAAAAAGAAAACAGAGAGAAAAGCACGTAAATGAAGAAGGAGAAAAAGAAGGCAAGAAACAAAAGAAAAGAAGAAGAAGAAGAGGAAGAGGAAGAAGAACGTGCAGCAAGAAGAAGAAGAAGGTGCAATGAAAACGTGCCGTAACAGTATGTGGAGGAACTAACGTCAACGACGAAGAACAAACCAGTGAGAAAGGAGGAGAAAAGAACGATCGAAAAAGAAGGAGAAGAAGAAGGGATGTAGCGCGTATAAGGAACGTAGCACTTGCAGCGAATTTTGGGGATTAGAGTTTAATTGGCTTGTAATACTTACAAGCCCTAATCGCTTGTACGCAGAGTTTTCCCCTAAAAAATAACTTGCATTGAAATTTAAAAGAAAGCAATAAAATGCCTTTGATTGGATCAAAGGACTTTAACATGAAAGATTAAAATACAAGAAGATAAATTGAACAATTGAAATAGAAAGAACTTAGAAAATAAAATTACTTGAAATGTCAAATTTACAGAAAAGTAAATTGAAAAGATGAAAAGATGAAAAGATGGAAGGAACCCTACAGAAAAGTTACTCGATTGTAGACTCAGAAATTTGTTGGGATGTGAGTGTGCTTGAGTGTTTTTCTGAGTAAAAGTTCCAACCCTTAATCCCTAATGCTTCCTAGTATTTATAATCTATCTATTGTAACTGACAATTGACTACAATCAATTACGAAATTACGACTTTGAATGCAATCCCTCTTGGTAACCGTTCCCGCCGCTTGATTATAGACGTTTTTCATGATTTCCTCACGTGAAAGAAACCACTAACTGTTCCACTACCATGACTGTCCAACTCGCCTATTGAATGTCTTACTCGATTACCTGTTTCGAGCCTCTTATTCGATTAAGCTTACTCGATTAATAAGCCAATCGAAATCCCATTTGCGCCAATCACTGCCAACCTTACGCTTACGCGTATATTTTATGGAAAAAATTAACTTTCTTTCATCGAAAATATTTTTTCGATCAACAAAGTGCCCCTTGAATTAATATATTTGCCTTCGATAGCATTATCAGAAGATAAAATACTAAATCCAAAATTGAAAATGTCAGTTTTCAAATTAGTAATAATTATTATCAAAACTCTCCGTTAATACTGACCTACTTGACACGTCTTTCGAAACTGGCGCTTTCTCTCTCCACCACTTCATCTTCCTCACGAAGTTACCTCTATTCGCATCCTTTTCACAGTAACGTCTATAGTAACACTTTAAATTCAGCACTCTCTCTTTTGCTTAAATCTTTCGAAATTCATTTTTCTTTGAACCTTCCTTACACCAAGAACTTTCTCACAAAATCCCCAACCTTTAGCCTCATTTTCTCTATTTAACAATGGCTGGTTCCTCTTCTCATATTGCCACCCAAGACAAAGGTAAAGGTCTCACTGTAACACCGCTATCTCCACCAGCCCTTCGCATTATCAATCAAGTCAATGATGAAGTCATTGATGATCCCCATTCACAAATTAATGATACTAGAATCCTAATCTCCTTCACAATCGGTACAGATGTGCACTGCTTCCTTGGACCAATTGAATCTCTTGAAAGAGCAAACAAAAAACTTGCTTTCTTCCCAAGCGCTAAAGGGGAAGATCTGCTGATAAACTAGACTATCAACATCTCTCATTTCATCAATCAAAAATCCTTCAGGAATAATGCAAAAATCAATCCTCGAGGAATCGATTTTACAGCTTGGTACCAACACCTTGAACCCACAAAAAAGTGCTGATTGGGGAGCTTTAAATACATGAACTATTAAGACTCTCTCATTTCTCACTTACAACATACCCTTGGATGATTGGGGCTGTGACTTATTTCTGGAATAGAACAACCAACAATTTTCACCTTCCTTACAGAATGATCGGAATGTCTCTCCTCGACGTAGCTGCTATTATAGGGCTCCCAATAAATTCTCCATATTGTACCCCTGACATACAACCCAAACGCCATTATAATGTTGTCTTAACCAACTCCTACAGTGACTTCATTGCCTAAAACATAGGAGCAGAAGGTACAAAAATCACAGATGACAAACACGTAACCTTCTTGTTTTATTGGCTAAATGCAATTCTGTTCTGCTCTCAAAGCGTACAAATGTCAAAGCTCTTCCTTCCTTTGGCTACCCTCCTTCATGAAGGAAAAGTTCTCAACCTGGTCAAACTCCTTCTAGGGCACATTTTTGAAGAGCTTGGTCAATTTGTTTTTGACCTTCGAAACAATAAAATAATCAGTACAGGAGGCCCTCTGTGGCTCCTTCAATTATGGCTCAACACCGTTTTTGAAACTTTTATGACAAAACTTGGAGGTGGCAGTACCGACAAACAACACATCGAAGATTTTCGATTATCTAATTACAAACCTAATTTTCTGAACACCCAATCAGACGAAGACAGATTCTGAGATGTTTTCTCTCTTTTTATTCCTGCAAAGATTTTGACAATGATCAACTTAATTTCACTCTTTTTTGCGTCGCAATTGTGGCCCTGCCTGGCTTGATCGTGTGCTCTTTCCTAATACTAATGAAGAAAGTGAACTTGCAAATCGAAGTTGGGCGAACCTACTGGCTGTTCAAGTAATTCCGATAGGGTTGCCTTTACACAAAAAAGAAAAGTTCAAGATAACCCTATATGCTCCTCACTTAACAACCAGACAACTGGGGTTTTCTCAAGCCATTCCAACCCACAACCTCAACATGGTGATCCATTTTATCACATTGTTTTAACAACTCAAGAAGATTTCAATACTTGCCTTTCAAAAAATCAACAACACAGGGATCATTTCAATTTCTTGATCTACGATTGCAGCTCATATATCACCAAATCCTGTTTCAAATGGTGGTCTGCTTGTTATTCAAGATACACTCGTACCTTAGAAGAAATTCAACAAATTGCTATTCGAACAATCCCTGCTGCTGAGAGTTTCCCAAAAAGAACTCACATAAAGAAAGCTAACACTTCTCGACCACCACCTCATAAAAGTAGAAGAACTCATACCAGAACCTCTCAAAAGGTAACTACTTTTACTCACAACTTTTCCTTTTAACTTGGAATGTTTTACAAATTGTACTTTCTTAACCATACTCAATTCTTAGCTCCTTACCAGTTAGTGTTGTTATCATCAAGTGAGGGTTCTGATGAAAATGAACTAACCAATAAAGATGTTCACACTGCCTCTTCCCAATCAGAAGATACAGTCGATTCAGATCCAGATTCTCAACTAGTCCTGCAACCAAAACTTACTCTGGTAACATTTAACATTTCTATATGTGTCTTATTCAAATTGAAATGAATTTTAACTCATAACTATGTACCTTTCATACCAACTTTTCACTGCTGCTCATTCAGTTACATCCCCTGTGATACCTGACCAGCCAATTATGCAACAGCATCATGATCAAGGACATTCCTCGTCCCATGATTCCATCCAAGCTACAGGATCTACTCAACCACTTGACGCTCTTTTTCCACCTTCTCATATAACATCAGTGGTCAATTTGCCAAAAGATCCTCCACAGCATTCTCCAACTCAAACTCTCATACTTGAATCAACTTCACACAACAATTAGGCTGTACTTTCTGTGGAGAACCAAGTAGCTCCAAATTCTGACTCTCCCTCTCAAAATGTTGAGACAACAAATTCAGATTCGTCTCGGTCCAAAGTCTTGGAAACCCCTCCGAAATTGCTTAGTCCTCCTCACCGAGTTGATTTTCAGACTCCTCCTAGACCAATACTTGAAACATCAAGTGCTTCCACCACTCCTACAAGTGCTACTTTAGCTGACTTGATCTCTGTTTTAAGCCGATTTATCCAAGAAAATAAGGTACATGTACCAGTGCCTACGCTCTCAAGACCTGCCACATCAAAGCCTTCATTCGAATTAAATGCTAACACTCGAGAGCAGCTTCGATCACTCATAAAGCTCTTGGATCATCCACCTACCACATGGGTTAATGATATAATTCTTAATCAACTCCTGGCTGATCTTTTGAATTCTTCCTTAGAGCTTCCAGCTAGCATACTAAATTCAGCCTCAATTCAAGTATTCAAACAACTTCTCAATGAGAGTGTAGCATCCCATTTTCAACTCCAAGAAACTGAGACTGAAGAGACCAATATTAAAACTAATATAGAAATTTGTTTGGCAGCCACTCAACCAATCCAAGCTTCTCGTGAAGAATTCGATCTGAGCATCTCCCATGCTATTTCTGTTCAAACTTTTCATGATCAAGAAGAAGCAGAACTTGAAGCAGAATTGGCTCAAATCAATGAAAAGCTTGCCAAAGTGTGACAGAATCGAGCTACTGTAGCCAAACCCATGGCAGCTACCCAACAAGAACAACATTGCCTCATTCAAGAACTTGTTTCCATTGAGATCAAGCGGGAAAAATATGAAAAATAACTTGAAAAAGTCCAATTTGATAAGTTCAAACAAATCGAGGCACTTTCGATCCCGGAAAGCAAAAGGGCAAAGTTACGCTCTGACTTAGCCAAACTAGTAGCTCCTTGAATTTTCTTTCATTTCAAGTTTTACTTTATTTTGTAATAGTTCCTATCTTTTCTGGACTTGTGCATGTTGAACTTCTAATTCTGCCAACAATAGTATTGCTTCAAGTATTCTCATTAATCAAGTTAATCGCCTTTCTTGACTCGATATCTTTAATCTGATAGGAATTTCCAGAATATGTCCCTATTATTTGAAAAGGACCTTCCCAAACATGGGACCATTTACCCAAAAATCTCAATTTTTTTTCCATCGGTAAAATGACTTTTAAAACTAACTCGCCTATCCTGAAAGATTTTTCTTTAATTCGACAATTATAATTTCGAGCAATACTTTCTTTTTGTCGAATCACATTATCGAGTGTCAGGATTCGCTCTGAATCTAATTCATTTAACTCATCAAACATTGCATTCCAATAATCATCAACTGGCAAATCATTCTATTTTGATACTCTTAAAGTATTCAAATTAATTTCTAATGGTAACACTGCATCATGGCCATACACCAATTTATAAGGTGAAGTCCTCGTTGATCCTCTTGGCGAGTTTTGATAAGCCCATAACACTTGGCTTAAAGTTTTATGCCATGTTCGAGCTTATTTCTGATGTGCTTTTAATCAAACTTATCAGGATTTTATTTGCTGCCTCTATTTGCCCATTAGCCTGCGCATAATAAGGAGTTGAAGTAACCATATTAATACTCCTTGAAGCCGCAAAATTTTTAATTCTCTGGCCAGTAAACATAGTTCCTTGGTCAGTACTTAACATCTGAGGAATTCCAAATCGATGTATAATATGTTCCTCGGCAAAGTCTATTATTTCACTTTGACCAACTTCTATTAGGGGAACTGCTTCAACCTATTTTGTGAAATAATCAATGGCTACTAAGATAAACTTGTGTTGTTTTGATGAAGGAGGGTGAATCAACCCAATCAAATCTAAAGCCCAACCTCTAAATGGCCATGGTTTTATTATTGAATGCAGTTTAGCCGCTGGAATCTGTTGTATCAAACCATGTTTCTGACATTCTTGACACGCCTTTGCATAATTAATACAATCTTTTATCATAGATGGCCAATATACATGATTGCGATATAACACCCATTTCATCTTCTTTCCTACCTGATGGGCACCACATATTCCATTATGGACTTCACCCAAAGCATTGTTCTGATCATCTCGACCTAGGCATCTCAACAAACTCTCATCAATCCCTTTTTATACAATTCATCAGCCATTAAGACAAAATTTATTGCTTGTAACTTTATCTTTCTATCGACTACAATATTAGGATTTTTTAAATAATGAGCAATAGGCCTTCTCCAATCAGAATCCTCCCATTCGTCTATACACAAAACTTCTCTTTCATTTGCTGGCACTAAGATTTGATGGATACTAGATAATCTTTTAATAGTTTCTGGACCGATCCAATACCTCGAAGCGATTTGGGCTAACTCATTAGCAATTTCAAAATTCTAGGGATATGCACCAAAGAAATTTTTCGAAAAGACGTTAATAATTCCCAGAGCTACTAAATATTTTTGTAACGTCTCATTATTACACTTAAACTCCTTCGATAACTGCTTTAAAACCAACTGTGAATCCCCTAAAATTTGAACCTCTAAAGCTCCTTTGCCAATTAAAATTTCAAGACCCAAAATCAAAGCCTCATATTCGGCCACATTATTGGAACAAGGATACTTTAATTCAAACAAAAATTCTGATGGAATATCTTCCGGCGAAACAACAACGATTCCAACTCCTGCACCATCATTATGTTTTGATCCATCAAAATATAATTTCCAATAGTTGACTTCCACATTGATTATATTTGCCTCCTGGTCATGCATGTCTTTCGAATTATCCACAAGAAAGTCTACAATGACATGTCCTTTAACAGCCTTTGCTGGTATATACTGTAAATCGAATTCTATCAACGCTAACATCCATTTTCCTAAAATGTCCCCTTAACATAGGAAAACTTAACATATATTTAATAAGATCAGTTTGTGCTATAACTTTCACTGACTTAGCCACCATATAACACTTTAATTTCATACAAGCATGATATAAAGACAAGCACAATTTCTCGATCGGGGAATACCTCGTTTCAATATCGGTTAAAACTCGACTAAGATAATAAAGTGCCTGTTCATGCCTGTTTTCATCATCTTGAGCTAACATACATCCTATAGTAACTTCAGACGCTGCAATATATAATTTTAAGGGCTCAGATGGACGAATATTCGCCATAATCGAGGTTTTAGACAAATAAGTCTTAATCGAATCGAACGCCGATTGATGTTCTGTTGTCCATTCAAATTGTGAGTCGTTTTTTAGTTTCACTAGAGGTGCAAACACTCTAGTTCAATCTGAAAGATTCGAAATGAATCTTCGAAGATAATTTACCTTACCTAAAAAGGATTGCACTTCTTTCTTTGATTTGGGTGCTGACAACGCCAATATCGCATCTGCTTTATTTTTGTCAATAGCAATCCCTTTTTCATGAACAACAAAACCCAAAAAATTTTCAGCCGATACACCAAAAGCACATTTCAAAGGATTCATTTTTAACCCTTTCTTTCTCATAGTAAGAAATGCTCTTCTTAAATGATCAATGTGTTGACTTACTGAAATCGATTTGACCATAACATCATCGATATATACTGCCATGAATTTCCCAATAAATTTATGAAAAATTGCATTCATTGCTCGCTGATATGTTGCTCCAGCACTCTTCAAACCAAAAGGCATAACTACCCATTCATAAATACCTAATGCCCCAGGACAACGAAAGGCAATTTTGGCTACATCGTCTTCTGCAATGAAAATTTGGTTATATCTAGAATAACCGTCCATGAAATTAAGGATTTCATTTTCTGCTGCAGAATCGATTAACATATCTGTGATAGGCATAAAATACTCGTCTTTTGGAGTAGCATTATTCAAATCTCGAAAATCGATGCATACTCTTAACTTCCCATTCTTCTTCATAACGGGAACAATATTCGACATCCACTCAACATAGCGTGCAGTTCGAATAAATTTTGCTTTGATCAAGCGTTCTATTTCTTCTTTAATTTTTATATTAATTTCAGGAGCAAAATGTCTTGGAGTTTGCTTCACAGGTCGAGCATTGGGTTTCAATGCTAATTGATGTTCTACTAATGAACGATCAAGACCATGCATCTCATGATAATCCCAAGCAAAACAATCTTTAAACTCATGTAAAAGATTGAAGAGTTCAGTTCGAAAGGGATCAACAAGATCTTTACAAATATATGTAATTCGAACATCATCAAGAGTCCCCAGATTAATTTTCTCTAAGGAATCTTGTGATTCAAACCCTTTATAATAATCATCATCTTTTATTGAATATTTTTCAAAACACAATGGTTCTAAATCATAGATGCAATCAAAAGTGAAATCAATAGAATCATCAGAAACAGAAGAAACTTGATCATTAATTAAGTCTTCATTACTTCTATTTTCTACACAATGAGCCTCTGCTATTAAATCGGCAGTCCGGCTTGCATCATTATTTTCATTACAAGAAATAGAGAAATCATAACTAAATTCGACTGAAGACGTCGAATCGAACACTTTACAACTAATAAGATTATTAACCTTATCTGATTCAACTTCATCAGAAGAATCATCTTTATTTTCTAAACACAAAAAATTATTTAAATAATTATGCAATGTTACCAGGTAATCAGAAACTTCCTCAACCTGGTCCATAGAGTAGTTTTCTTCAAGAGCTTTAAGAGAGACAATGCCAACCAGTCGGCTCAAAACCCACGTCTGAGTAACGCAACTTCACCGAAAGGCCTTTCGAGGTCAAATAGCACCCTTCACAATTATAAGGATTCAGTGATCGATCAACATTTAAGGGCTTTAACTTATGATTATATATCCTGAAATCGACATGCATTTGTTCGACATATAGACTCGAATCTACTTTGACAATTTCAGGTTTACCCTCCTTAGTCCACAGAAGCACGCTCTAATGCACAGTAGAAGGTACGGCTCCCACACTGTAGATCCAGTCTCGCCCCAACAAGGCATTGTAACTGGCCTTCGATGGTACTACCACAAACACTGAATGCCTTTCTGATGACCCCACCTTCACAGTCAAGGTGACCAACCCTTTCGCTGGTGTAGAAGTCCCACTAAAATCAGTCACAACAATGTTTGTAGGAACCAAATCATCAGGATGCTTTCCTACTTTTTCCAACATTCTCTCAAGCAGAAGACTAATTGCTGCCCCACCATCAATCAACACCTTGTTTATCTTAAACCCATTCAAAATGGCGATAATATGAAGTGGGCGTAAATGAGACATTTGTTTTTCAATGGACCGAGGAAAGTGCCCCGGCTCATCTTCAATTCGGATAAAAGAGAAATGCCCCGCATCTTCCTAATCATAGTCTTCGTCTGGATTACTTTCACATTCTCCAAGATATTCAGTTGGGATGATCGAAATCGTCTCTATCATGTCATCATCTCCTTTATCAAAATACTCTTCATCGATATCGACATCTTTATTTTTGTCGACTCCTAAGGACTGGGCCACTGCTTTGCCTTTTTCCATCTTTGCAGGCGATGGAATCTCCTTAGGATAAGTCTCTCCATCAAAAGGAAAGACAATTCAAGAATGCACCGAAGGCGTTGCCCCCTTGCTTATCTCCTTGCCTGCCTCTAGCTGAAGTTTCTTATTCTGATTGAAACTTCTCCTTCCACCTCTACCTCTTGGATAACCCCTGGCCCGGCCTCGATAGTATGAAAATTGATTTCGAGAAGGTACTTGATGCCCCCATTGAGGATTACGTCGATACAAATGATCACGCCTCTAGAATTTCTGACAATTCCTAATCCACTGAACAACTATAGCCAGGGATCGGCTTAAAGGTGCAGTCACATTATGATGAGGGATCTTTGAACTAGAACCCTCCACGCGTCGAATTGGCTGCCTCTGGCGTGCTTGCTCTTCCCTATTAACCAATTCTTTCTTTATCCTTTCCTTTTCAAAGATTGTTGCCGCTTCAGCATCAAAAATAGCATTGCACCTTGGACATAGAGATACGTCTCGATCTTTAATCTTTTGCTGAACCAAGAAATCCAGTAAGCCATCCCCTGTTCTGGGGTATACAGATCTCACCTGTGACTCAAAATCATCAAGAGCCACATCAAAGTCATAAGACATGCCAACCATATTCACCCCTAAGCAAGGTTCGACATAACTAGCATCAACCTCGAAAGGATCTACATCAACCTTCATCTCTTTCTTGCCATCGTTGAATTTCAGCCGTCCTTCCATTATTGCTTCTTGAATCAAGTCCCTGAAACGGATACAACTGTTAGTCGAATGACTTGTTGCTTGATGAAATTTACAGTAAGGCTTTCCTTTTAAATCTTTCACGGAAAGTAAAGTTCTACCCTCAGGCAAAATTAATTGTTTATCTTTAAGCAACACATCAAAAATATGATCAGATTTCAAAATATCAAAACTATATTTCTTTCCACTTTTTAGTTTTGAATCATTCGACTTTTCATTACTAGGAAGTTTCTTCAGTAAAGAACAAACATATGGAGGACCTTTCTTCAGTTCAGCCAAATCGACTTCTGTTTCGAAATCGAATTCCTCCTCTGAGGGCTCCACGGTTACATAAGCAACCTTTTCTTTTCGAGTAAAAGGTTTACTTTTTGACCTCTACTCATTTCTATACTTTTCTTTCTCTTTTTTCATGAATTCAGTCTGTCGAATCTTTTCAGCCAAATGGGCCAAATTAGGAATATGCACATTAAGCAGTTTTTTACGCATATAGAATCCTAACCCCACGGTTGCTATTTTCACTATCTCACTTTCGAGTAATGACACATAGCATCTACTTCTAGCATTTTTGAAACGTATTAACTAATCATCAATGGTTTCTCCATCTTCACGTTCAAAGCCACTAGATCAGTAACTGCTACATTTATCTCCCCTCGATAAAACTGAGCATGAAAAATAGTTTCTAACTGATTCCATGTTGTAATCGAATTTAGTCTGAGATTCGAAAACTAAGTAAATGCATTCTTCATCAATGAAGAAGAAAAAAACTTTATTTTCAAATTTTCATCATTAGCTAAGTTCCTGATCTCGACCAAATAACGAGCAACATGTTCAGTAGTTGATTCTCCAACTTCACCAGCAAATTTTGTGACTATTTTCAGATTCTTTACCCCTCTTGGCACTTCAGCCATCTGAACAACTTGGGAAAAAGCAGACACAAAATGTGATTGATTCATAAAATCAACATTCAGTCCAACCCTATTTAATACTTCTTCCACAATTCTAGTGACTTGATAACGTTCACCGCCACGCAATTTGGCTAAAAGGTCATCAGCATTTTGACATCGAGGAACTACATAAGGATTTTCTCGATTCAAAACATTGTTTTCATTTTGAAAAACATTTTTTGCTCCTTCGTTATTTTTCTTGGCATTATACCTTTCACCTTTATCATGATTGACAATTCGAGCAATCCTTTCGACTTGTCTAGCAAGACGCTCGAATTTCGATTCATGATCAGCCATCATGGGATTCAGAATTGTAGTCATTTATTGGGTCAATAAATTGACCAAGTCATGATGACTTTCCTCCACTTGTTGTCGATATACTGCCGTCGAATCAGCAGCATTCGAAGTGGAACCCACATTATAATCACGAGAATACTCGGAATGTTGTTGTAGGTTTTGAGTATTATTCACTCCATTTGCAATCCCAAAACGGATAGGCAGAATAAAGCCACCCACCGGTGGGTATAACCAAGAGGAAGATCATAAGGAGGCCAACCAGCAGTTAATGGAGGTTGATATGGTGGCACAAGGCCACGTGGACGAGTATTACGTCCCACGTTTCCAGTCTGAACAATCATAACTGCTATACTTTCGGTTCCAATTGCAGCCTCCGAACGTGAAGACGCGTCGGCTTGTTGCACAGATACTGGTATACTTTCATTAGTAGATGAACCACCATTCACAATTGATATCTCATCAGCCATGTGAATGATTTTTCCACTCTGTAATCGCATACACTAAGTAATATTGGAAAAAGTTATTTGACACACTTCGATTTAAAAACTGTTCCACCGGCCGTGCCAATTTGTTTTGTCGATTTTTAGCAAATCGATGGTGGTTCGATTCTAATGGTCTAGGAGCGAAACCTACTCCTCTTTGCAGGTACCAGTTCTTCTAGAAGTGCATCAAAGTGTTTTCCATTAGATAAGTTTTGAAAATAGCAATATATTAAACTTTGTAAATTGAAGAAATCATAGAAAAGAAATAAAATTTTCAAAAGGAAAATCGTTTATAAATAAAAAATAACTTGCATTGAAATTTAAAAGAAAGCAATAAAATGCCTTTGATTGGATCAAAGGACTTTAACATGAAAGATTAAAATATAAGAAGATAAATTGAACAATTGAAATAAAAAGAACTTAGAAAATAAAATTACTTGAAATGTCAAATTTATAGAAAAGTAAATTGAAAAGATGAAGAGATGGAAAGAACCCTACAGAAAAGTTACTCGATTGCAGACTCAGGAATTCACTGGAATGTGAGTGTGCTTGAGTGTTTTTCTGAGTAAAAGTTCCAACCCTTAATCCCTAATGTTTCTAGTATTTATAATCCATCTATCGTAACTGACAATTAACTACAATTAATTACAAAATTACGACTTTAAATGCAATTCCTCTTGATAATCGTTCTCGCTGTCTTGATTATAGACGTTTCCTATGGTTTTCTCACGTGAAAGAAACCACTAATTGTTCCACAATCATGATGTCCAACGCGCCTATTGAATGTCTTACTCGATTACCAATCTTTTATTCGATTTAGGCTTACTCGGTTAATAAGCCAATCGAAATCCCATATGCGCCAATCAGTACCAACTTTACGCTTACGTGTACATCTTATCGAAAATATCAACTTTCTTTCATCCAAAATATTTTTTCAATGAACAATAACAATAAATATATTTACTTATTAATTTTTTTAATTAATTAAAATGTGTTATAAAAAGTACTATTTAAAAAAATCATTCAATAGTATAAATTAATATTAATCATTCTAAATTTCATATTTATTTTTTATAATAAAAGAGTTCATTTCCTCTTCCTTCACAGAGCTACTCTCTTTCCGATATAGAAAATTTAAAGTTGTCCTTGTTCTTATGGCTAAACAACCAGAACAGCCAGCAGAATCAAGTCATGATTGTGTTTATTGTCCGGTATCAGTTTCGATCAGAAAGAATCTTTGCGACAACACTTGTTACAATAATATTACAGATATAAACACGTATGTAAATAATGTGAAAATCGTTTCAAAGCAAATATATAAAGAAGTCAGGACTAGAATTCAGTGAATATTATATGAGTGATTCTATTGTGATTTGAAATACAATGAAACATTCTTTGAAATTATCATAAAAAATTTACTGCAGTTTATAGTGCCAATTTAAGAACTGCTTCATCACTCTAGTCAAATTATGGGCTATTTTTCTAAGTCTATCCATTTTTTTTAGTAGGACTTTATTAATATTTAAGTAAAAATAAATTCTAGAATAATTTTAAAATTGTCAGATAATCTGCATGTTTGCCATGCTGTTATTCTTATATTAACAGTAATTTGTAGATGGTTGGTTATGGAATAGAATATGTCAATGTGTCATGTCTTTAGAAAAAGAAATGGTTGTGCTTATTGTTTAGCAAAGTTTGGTCACTCCCAACTCTTTTTGCGATTCATTATGAGACTTTGTCTAGCGTTATTTTTGTTCAATTTTATGCTGATTTTATAGGTGTATCTTTTTCCATAACTATTCTTGTTTAATTTATTTTTCTACTGATTATCAAAAGAATTAATAAAATTGTGAAAAAATTTAATAAAAATTACACTCATTTGAATTTAAATGAAATATAAAAAATCAAAATAAATAATAATAAAATTAAATTTTGTATTTTATTTTTAAATTAAAATATAATAATTTATTAAAATTCATTGAATATCAATGGTTAATTCATTTGTATCTAAAAAATCATTTTCATGATTTTTTTATTATAAAAAAAATCTAACATGCAAAAGAGTTCAAACTCAATTTTCTAGAATTTGAAGTAATAAATTATCATAATAAAAAAATTTAATTATTCTATTAGTCTCAATACTTTACCAAATTTATAATTAGATCTCTATATTTTTTTTAATTAAATTCTTACACTACTTTAAATTTTATAATTAAGTTTTTTTTATGTCAAGAATATTAAAATTAATAATAGAATGTTTTTCCCAAAAAATATGTAATAAAAAATTTAATTAGGTTTTTAATTATATATATCTTTAATTTGTGAAAAAATATTTAGTTAATTCTAACCATTTTTATACTAGAAATGCATGATCTAATTACAAAATTAAAAATAGTGTAAAGATCCGATTAAAAAAATATATATAGAAACTTAATTAAAAATTTAGTAAAATTATAAGGACTAACAAAATAATTAAAGAGACCAATCAAGTCTAAACAATATAATTTGAAAAATAATTATGTTATAATATCAATTAAATTATCATTTAGTATATATATGTTTGGTTTAGCATTTAGAAACATGATTTTAATAATGAAAAAACTTTGAACACTGAACCAAATTTGTTTGGATAATTTCTTCTCAACATGATTTTATACTTGAAACATTATTTTATGACTTTTGCTTTCAGTTCATACCGTTACCTAGATTATTTCTTTATCAATAATAGGTTTACCATTGTAATTATTTTTTAGTGAGAATACATAAAAAAAAGGAAAAGGTACATAGTATATAAGGTGTAATAACTCAACAAATATTTTCTAAGGGGAATTTTTCATTCTCTCCAACAATGAGAAGAACCTATCTCTCTCCCTCTCTTAATCCCTTCTGATTCATCAAACCATCAACATCACAGCTTGAATAGCTTAGGGCATGAGATTTTCTTCATGGTGCGGTGAGCATGGAGAACAACCAAGCTGTGAATCAAAAAAAAAAAAAGTTGTGAATTGAGATCAATCCAATTTTGCGATTCTCTTTCTATCCCTAATTTTTCTTTCGACATTTTCTTTCCCCCATTCTTACCTCTTCCTTCAAACTCATCCAATAGAGTTTGATGAGAGGCTATTTCACAAGATTCCTTCTTGGTGAACATAGTTGTTCCGATCAACGAGTTGGAAGGAAGAAGATCTGAATCCCTATTACTCTGTGATTCATTGATTTCTCAAAATGGCAAACATGGCAAACAGATCCTCCCATTGCAGAGGTCGTGGAGCTACATTGGCTTGCTCTCATTGCAACAAGCAAGGCCACACAGAAGATGTATGCTATAAGAAGCATGGGTACTCCTCCCACTTCTACCAATGGCAGCAACATAACACAACCATCAATCACGTGATCACTGAGGGGCATGATGATATACTCAGTGACAAACAATTCCAGCTCAATTGTCTCCAAGAGAACATTGGAATATCAAGATCTGGATTCACTCCAGAGCAAAGATTTGCCTTGTTAGAGTTGATCAAAGACAAAAGTGTGCAGCAACAACCTCATAATGCAAATCAAATTTTGACTAATTCCATTCCCACTTCCACTCCAGGTAAAACCATTGCATTACATTTTAATGCGAGAATTATGAGCAATATCACTCCAAAATCTGCACTATGGATCATTGATTCCGGTGCAACAGATCATGTGACTTTTGACTTAAAAGATTTTGCAAGTTTTCAAAATATTGATCCAATCAATGTGATATTGCCAAATGGAACCAAAACTGTTAGCACCATCATTGGCACAATCACATTCTCTAAAAATTTTTTTTCTCAAAAATGTTTTATACATTCCTTCTTTTGATTTTAAATTGATATCTGTGTCAAAGTTAACCTCAAACTTACATTGTCAATTGTTAATCAATGATAAGTGTTGTGAGATACAAGATAGATCCACATCAAAAATGATTGGCATTGCTGAGTGTATAGAAGGGTTATATACAATGAGTAGAGAACCAGAATTCTCTCATTTTCCCCCTCTTCCAACAAAGCAAGCTTCATTGGCGGTAACTACTACTACTACTCATCCCACCACACCTTCACACAGTGAGCACAACAACATTTGGCATCTTAGATTAGGACACATACCTATGCATAAATTGATTTTTCTGAAGAAGTATTATCCTTTTATAGATAGTATTGCTTCAAAATTTCCTTGTGATTCATGTCATTTTGCAAAACAAAAGAAATTATCTTTTAATCTTAGTACAACTAAAATAAAAGATTGTTTTGATTTAGTTCATATGGATATCTGGGGTCCTATTTCTGTCCCTTCCAATGAAGGACATAGGTATTTTTTGACTGTGGTGGATGGTAAGAGCAAATTCACTTGGATTTTTTTTATGAAAACCAAATCTGAAGCATCACAATTGGTTATTAATTTTGTGAATTTTGTCAGAGTACATTTTGAAAAACAAGTTAAGTGTATAAGGACCGACAATGGGCCAGAATTCACTCTAAAATCCTTTTTTGCATCAACTGGAATTTTACACCAAACTTCTTGTGTAGAAACACCAGAGCAAAACGGGATTGTAGAGAGAAAACACCAGCATATTTTAGGTGTTGCTAGAGCACTGCTATTTCAATCAGGAATTCCACATTGTTTTTGGCAATACGCAGTTGCTCACGCCATTCACCTAATTAATAGGCTGCCCAGCACTAACCTAAATAATGCTAGTCCTTATAAGCTTTTGTATGGCAACTTACCTGACCTTTCATATTTAAGAGTATTTGGTTCTCTTGCATATGCCTCCACATTAACAAATTCAAGAACAAAATTAGACCCAAGAGCCAGAAAAACAGCTTTTCTTGGTTTTAAATTAGGAACAAAGGGTTTTCGACTTATTGATTTAAAATCAAAGGAAATTTTCATATCTAGAAATGTAATTTTTTATGAAACTCATTTTCCATTTTTACATTCCACTACCACTGACATTTCTGTAGTGCCCATTCGTACTCCACAATGCATTGATCTTTTTCAATATGATACACCATCTACACATCATTTGCAATCACCCACACATACCACACTCAGAGATTCAAATGAACATTTCTCAAGCTCAATGCACTCACCAATTTCCTCACACACTATTGCACCCATTACCACACCACCCACTAATAATGCACCTGCATCACAACACTCTGACATCACACATGACTGCATTACTAGAAAGTCTGAAAGAGTCAAGAAACCGCCTGCTTATTTGAAGGACTATCATTGTATGACAACCCACACAGCTCACTCTAGCAATGTTTCCAACTCTAACTCTTTATATCCTATCTCACAACACTTGTCATATGATAAACTAACCCCGAAATATAAGTCACTTTCTCTAGCCATCACCTCAAATCAAGAACCTAGCACTTATGAGGAAGCGGCTGCACATGAATGTTGGAGAAAGGCAATACAAGATGAATTGACAGCTCTAGATCAGAACAGAACTTGGTGTCTCACTGAACTCCCAAAAGACAAGAAGGCTGTGGGTTGCAAATGGGTTTTTCGGGTAAAATTCAATCCCGATGGCACCATAGAAAGGCACAAAGCGAGGCTAGTTGCAAAAGGATTCACTCAAGTGCAAGGAGTAGATTATGGTGATACTTTTAGTCCAGTTGTCAAAATGACTACCCTACGAGTAATGTTAGCATTAGCAGCGGCAAAGAAATGGCATTTGAAACAGCTGGATGTCAACACTGCCTTCCTTCATGGAGATTTGGACAAAGAAGTTTATATGAAGATACCACCCGGTTTGGCTGTGTCACAACCAGGTTTGGTTTGTAAATTGCAAAAATCTCTATATGGGCTTAAGCAAGCAAGCAGGCAATGGAACATTAAGCTCACTCAGACTCTTGTGAATGCTGGTTATAAGCAGTTTTTTGATGATCATTCACTCTTCATTAAGAAATAATCTGAAAGCTTCACTGCCATTCTAGTATATGTTGATGACTTGGTTTTAACCGGGAATGACATTGGCGAAATCAATTCCATCAAGCAAGATTTGGATGACAAATTCAAAATAAAGGATCTTGGTGATCTCAAATACTTCTTGGGAATGGAAGTAGCACGCTCTAACTCTGGAATTCACATTTATCAGCGGAAGTACACCATGGACCTTCTCAGAGATTTTGGTTATCTAGATTGCAAGCCTCTCTCTACTCCATTTGATTATAGTCAGAAACTTTCAAAGGAATCAGGTACCATTTTAACAGACAACACTGTTTACAGACAGCTCATCGGCCGACTCCTTTACCTCACAAATACTAGACCCGATATCTCTTATGCTGTGGGATGTTTGAGCCAATTTTTGGACTGTGCAACAACTTCTCACCTACAGGCTGCTTTTCGTGTACTCCGATATTTAAAAGGCCGACCTGTAACTGGTCTCTTCTTCTCCTCTACTTCTAATCTGCATCTCACTGGATTTGCCGATGCTGACTGGGCTACCTGTGCCGATACTCGTCGCTCCGTTTCCGGTTATTGCTTCATGCTTGGGAACTCGCTCATTAGCTGGAAGAGTAAAAAGCAAACCACAGTTGCCAAGTCCTCTGCAGAAGCTGAATATAGGTCTCTTGCTGTTGCCACTTGTGAAGCTAGTTGGTTATCTTTCTTAATGGATTTCATTGGCTTGCCGCTTCAAAAGTCTATCACTATATTCTGTGACAACCAGTCAGCCATTCACATTGCCAATAATCCCATTTTTCATGAAAGAACTAAACACATTGAAGTGGACTGCCACATTGTTCATGAAAAGCATTTGTCTGGTCTCATTCATCTTATGCCAGTTCGTTCCAAGGATCAACTTGCTGATTTTCTTACCAAAGCTCTGCCACCGGATCCTTTTCTTGCCAATGTTTCCAAGCTAGGATTGTTAGATTTACACAATTCTAGCTTGCGGGAGGGTGTTACCTAGATTATTTCTTTATTAATAATAGGTTTACCATTGTAATTATTTTTTAGTGAGAGTACATAAAAAAAAGGAAAAGGTACATAGTATATAAGGTGTAATAACTCAACAAATATTTTTTAAGGAAAATTTTTCATTCTCTCCAATAATGAGAAGAACCTATTTCTTTCCCTCTCTTAATCCCTTCTAATTCATCAAACCATCAACCTCACAGCTTGAATAGCTTAGGGCATGAGATTTTCTTCACATACCATTGAGAATTGATTGCAAAATTTATTCTCTTAACTATCCTTTATCATCTTTTTCATATTTTCTACCTGCATCATCATCTTTATTTTATTTCACAACTACTCTTTTTTACCTTCTTTATCTTCTATATTTATTTTATATTTCATTTGTTGTAGTGCACTTTTGTATGTTATACACTTTATCATTATTTTTGTTTAATTTTATAAACTTGTTTGCTTTTTATTATAGTTTATAATTATAGATATTATTAATTATGTGTATATATATCTAATATTATGAGTAATTTATTATAATATTTAAGATAATATTTTATATAATATTAATATGTTATAATTTTAAATTTTGTAATATAAAAATTATTAAAATGATAATATTAAAAGCTTAATATAATCTTTATCCTTTTGATAATTTTACATTTATAAATGATTTTGATTATTGTTATCCAAACAACTATCAATTATAATTACTTTTGAATTAAAGTATCCAAATATAAACCATCTTAAAACAAACTGAATCTTAATAAAAATCAATTCTAGTAGAATCAAGTTGAACTCAACCTCAATTTACAAAAACTAAACCAAACACACACTTAATTTGTCAAATAAATAGGATATAACAAATATCTTGATTGCATTGTTTATTACTTCAAACTTAAAAAAAAAATTCCTAAATTTTGGTCTCTATTTCACTTTGGGAGCTATACGCTATATGTTAGATTCATCTTTTCAAAATAAAAAAGTTATGCCAACGAATTAATATTAAGTTTTAATAACTTTCAAGAAATCAATAATCATGTTGTTTTAATTTCGTAATCTTGTCAAAACACATTTTTCCTAAATTTAAAGTGAAACACAATTTATATTTCTATTCTTATTAGTTTTAATATTTTGAATTTTTTTTGGATTCAAACATAATTTTTTTATTAACATTTATATTTTAAATGAAATTTAAGAAATGTCCACATGCTTATTTGCTCATATTTCACTTATGGGGAAATACTTGAATGTATTTCACTAGCAAACCAATATAATATAAGGTAAATTAATGAAAAAAAAAAGTAAATAATTGAATATTTTTTAAATAAATAAAAAACATTTCTGGTAACTTTTTCATAAATAAAATATAAAATTTGACAAATTAAAAGGAATATAGTATAATTTGACTTTTTAAGTTACAGAGAAAACGCTTTGTAAAAATGCCTAAAATCGCACCAGAAATATCTGACAATCACTTGACAGTTTCATTACAATAGTTATGTGACAAAATTTTGTGCAAGTAAACATTATTACCCAAGTAAAGATGCTTAACAAGAATGTTAAAAACTTAGAATCATTGATACTGTCTCAATCCTTAGATATGAAACAATCAAACATCCTTGTCCAGCAACCACTTCTCACATGATCTTGCTCAAGAGGGTCCTTAAAGTTTGCTTTCTCACCTAACTCTTCAAATGAATCCACAAGGTTCTGGAGCCTTGCCACAAACTCAATCAAGAGGGATGTAAATGTTGCTAGAGACAGTGAACTAGCACTTTCATATGTCCTTGATTCCTCCTCTTTAAACACTACATCTGTCTTAAAGGAAATATGAGCAGGCCAGGAAGGCTGTTTCTTGTATATGTTTTCTTCAACGAAACCTGGTGGTTGGGCCGCAGTTTGTTCATCCCAATTTTTTGGAACGTTAACTGATCTTAGGTCGAGGACAGCTTCGCTGAGAGACTTGTACTCCAAGAAACGTCTTTCATCGTCCATGTTTGAGAAATCTTGTTGTTCGCCCTTTGGTCTTGGCCGGTTTCCAATCTCCCAGCTCTCAGAATTTACAAGGATGAAAGACTTCTTATCAATCTTCTGTTGCAGTTCTTCTGCTGCCTCGTGTACTTCAAACAAAATGTCGTCCTGACCCAGTTTCTCCATCTTTTGAACTTTGTTTCCAAGTTCCCGAAGCACTTTTGCTGCTTCAGCGCCTACCTTCTTCAGCTCACTTTGGAAAACTTGCCTCTTCTCAGGTGGAGCCTGATAACCGAAAAGGAACCTTAATGACTATTAGAATCATTAGCATATCGTATTTATTATTTTGATTTGTTTAGCATCGATAAATACCTTGTATCATATTTCATACAATTCAGATACAAACGTTTATCCTCCATTCTCTATTCTGGTTTCTAACAATAACATTTATGTAATTCAGAAAAGAAAACAAAAATCTTGATATTGAAAATGAAATTTTGCGAGCTATTTAACAATTAGAAGCTTTCAATATCCCCCCAAGAGGGAAAAGTCCATAACATAGTGAGTAAAGGAAGCATCAAAGGAAATCTAACTTCCATGTGTCAGAATCAGAATTTTTCAATGCAGACCTCTCATTCCAGTTAAGTTACTCATGCGTGCAAATGATATTATATCGTTGACACAAATGTCAAGTACTCGAGTATATTCTCAAGTGAGGAAACGGGTATCAACCTTACAGTATGGTAGTTACTAGTTAGTATGATTAAGGAAACATAAACTCAGGAATAAAAGCAACACTTGGTCTAACTGAAAATACATATGGGACAAAAATGATTTTTTCTTCTGAGAGGTTTTAACAGAG